>NW_026902100.1:0-125811 GCF_033783945.1 Neopsephotus bourkii
GCTCCTCCAGCTCCAACCCCTGCCACGGGCAGGAACCCCTTCCACTGGAGCAGCTTGCTCCAAGCCCCTGTGTCCAACCTGGCCTTGAGCACTGCCAGGGATGGGGCAGCCACAGCTTCTCTGGGCACCCTGTGCCACCGCCTCAGCACCCTCTCAGGGAAGAGCTTCTGCCTAAGAGCTCATCTCAGTCTCCCCTCGGGCAGGTTCAAGCCATTCCCCTTGGCCTGTCCCTACAGGCCCTTGTCCCAAGCCCCTCTCCAGCTTTCCTGCAGCCCCTTTAGGCACTGGAGCTGCTCTAAGGTCTCCCCTTCAGGAGCCTTCTCTTCCCCAGGCTGCCCCAGCCCAGCTCTCGCAGCCTGGCTCCAGAGCAGAGCTGCTCCAGCCCTCGCAGCATCTCTGCGGCCTCCTCTGGACTCGCTCCAGCAGCTCCAACCTTTTTTTGGAGCAACACAGCCTAAACAAGGCAGCCCAGCATCCTGTCCAGGTGAATCCCCCCCCACCCCCGCCAATGAATCGGCTTCCCTAGGGAGCTTATTCCAATACCTGATTGAAACAGGCAGTGGCTGAAGTCAAACCCTTCTGCACCGCCTGGAAGTGTTCTCCTGAACAGCACGGTAGGATTATTCCCAAACAAAATGGAACTAGACCTACTTCATTAGTTCCTCTATGGCTTATTAAATGAAAGGTGGTTGCTGGATGCTGCAGGAGGTGCAAGGAGTGCAGTGGAAAGTGCTGCTTCTGTTTGCCCAGACCGTACTTTGATAAAGACCAAGCCTTTGCCCTTAACCTGCTGTTGGGTCTCTGTGTGTGTACCCAATTGCTGCACTTACGGTGCCCTCCCAGCCTTTGGAGTATGCCTAAAGGCCAGCCTTGCTTGTGCTCCTGCTCTGCGCTGAGGGTATTTGGAAGAGGTTGGTTTGTCTTCAGGGCTCAGCCCTCTGTCCTTACATCTGTGTTAACCTGCTCCATTTTCATCTCACTCTCTTCATTATTAATCCTTGTTAGTCTAAGCAGGCCTTTGCTTAAATTTCCACCAAAGATGTGGGATTTTTCCATATCACTTTTTTTCCCCTAGTTCCTAAAGATAAATATTATTTATATTCAGTATGACTTATCCACGGGATGTGTTGATTCTTGCACTTGTTACATTGACAGATGTTGAAACCATCTCTCTTTATCCTAGAGTTATAGTCTATGTATGATTCATGTTTTCGAGGGATTTTTGTGCATTTATTGGCCAGCTTATGTAAGACTTAGTGATGTACAGTGAGCTGTTCTAGTGTGATGTCTGCAAATATGATCCAGTGCAGTTCAGTGGAGGTTAAACTTAATTCCCTTTTTCATCCTCTTCCCAGCCTCCAGGGTTTCTCAAGGGCTTTGCAAGGGTGGCTTTTCTCCTGTGCCTCTGCAGCTCCCAGCTGAGGACATTGGGTACCAAGGTCCTGGTTTTGTGAAGACAGAGGTTTAACTGCGTTCAGGTAAGTGTCTCTTTGTGCTGAGTGTTGGCGAGCCCATGTCTGGAATGTCTTTATTCCTTTTTGGAGCTGCATTCGCTCTTCCTTTTTTCTTTCCAACCCAAACCATTCAGTGATTCTCTTTATCAACAGTTGCAGTGAGCACCAAGTTCTTGCTTTAAGTGCTTGAGATCCATCCTCCCTGTTTAGTGGAGACACTTGTCTCTGCTGGAGGTTCTTTGTACAAGCAGCAGCGTTCACCTCTCTCCTTGAGATGCTCCAGATCATCACTTTACAAGAGGTGTGGAGTCGTGAAAATGGAACTTCCTTATTTGTTCTGGGGGAGCAAACGTTCCTCCTGTGCAGCACCTCTTGGGAGCTGTGGGAGCCACACCTGGAAGTACTTCAGGAAGATCAGGACACAAAGAGACAGAAACCAAATGAAACAGAAGCTACTGCTCAGTGTGTGACGGCAGCAGAGTGGGGCTGTCCTAATATTTGTTTATTAATTCAGGGCAGTTTTCTTAATTTTCTTCCTGTTTTCCTAAGGGAAGTATTTCCTGAGCACCCTCTGGGGCAGGAATTGTTCCTCAGCTCCATCTAAACCTGCCCTGGTGCAGCTTGAGGCCGGTTCCTCTTGTCCCATCCCTTGTTCCTTGGGAGCAGAGCCCAGCCCCTCCTGGCTCCATCCTCCTGTCAGGCAGTTGTAGGGAGCCATCAGGTCCCCCTTGAGCCTTCTCTTCTCGATCTGAAGCCCCCAGGTCCCTCAGCCCTTCCCCATCACACTTGTGCTCCAGGCCTGCACCAGCTCCGGGGCCCTAACTGTGAGGTGAGGAGGGGTGTGTGGGCTGCTTGGGAACTTAATAAAATCCTGTTGTGGGATTATCTGCATTAGGTTAAACTGAAACCTGTGCTTTTTAAATTCAGTAGGGTCACAAAAAAGAGAAGTCTGTTGTGGAAAATGAAAGAAGTGTCTTCTTTTGATGAATGCAAATGTAATGCAGTCACGTTGTAACTTGTTCCAGGGTTGTTCCATCAGTGGGTGTTTTGTGCACAGGTTCTCGGGCATCACAAGAGGTTAATGTCAACTTTGGGGTTGTTCTGTCTGTTCAAGACACAAAGTCTGTTAGTATTTTGTACTGAGACTTTGCAGCAGCAGTGATTTATCCCAGGGTGCTTTTCCCAAATGAGTCTCTTTAGGATACTGTGCGTGAAAGAAACCAGGCAGCTGGCCTTGCTCCACCGCTGGGGAGAGTGGATAATGGGCAGCTCGGGGCCAGGGAACTGGGTTAATCTCCTGTGAAGGGCAGAGGTTTTGTGGGCTTCGGAGGGAAGAAGAAAGGGAGAGAGGAGACTGGTAGGTTTGCCATGGCTGTGGGCAAGGTGTTCTGACTTGTGCTGCTTCTGGTGCATAGGCCTTTGCTATGTGCTGTGGGTGACAGTGCTGACAGCAGAGAGGGTGGCTTGGCCATTAGCCTTGGCTGCTGGAGCAAGAAGAGAACGTTGTGGAAGAGCTCCTGCCTTTGACTTCCTTATTGTGGAAGCCCCTTTCAGTGAGCAAGGACAAGGTTCTGTGCGTGAGCACTGTGTGCTGTTGGGGTGGCCACAGCTATTGGTTGAGGGTTAAAGAACTCCACGGAGCTTGGCTTGTTTGTGCATGTGCTTTACTTACCCCCTATTTGCAGGGCAGTTGGGGTGCATCTTCTGAGTGTCTTTACAACAGGAGAATGTCTCCCTCTGCATTGGTCATAACATTGCAGAGTTCTCAAGTCTTCACATTTTAAATGGATTTTAATGAACTAGCAGCCATCTGAGCTGAAGTTAAAACTAATTTTAAACTTCCCGTGCATTTCCTAGCATCAGAAGTCAGCGCAGACTCGTTGTTACACATCTGTGTGTGCTCATCGCGTGTGCTGCTTGTAGGAGCGCTCAGTCACGTGAGCAGTTTTTAGGGCTGGAAGTGATCCTCTGTTCAGGGGTGCTTTGTGCTGTGGTACTTGGCTTTGCTTCGGCAGTGATGTAAAAATACATGTAACGTAATGGCAGCAAAGAGGTCACCCCATAAACCCCATGCGTTTTCATGACGCAGATGGTACCAATTCACCAAAGATACTCTCTGCAAACAAATTCCAGCCCCCATCTCCTAATTTAACCTGTACATGCCAGAAACAACTGTGATTTTCAGATACTGATGTGTGCTGTAAGACAGGAGTGAAGCCAAGAAATCTTTGCCAGCAGTGGTTTGCTGCCAGCCTGGTCTTATTCAAAGACCCCTTTTATTTCATGTCATGTAATACTGATACTCAAATTGCAGCAGTTGCTTGTGTGCATCAGTGAGACTGGGAATGTTCATCAGATGGTGGTAAAAAGATGACTTTGGCAGTAATGTAGTGATGTGGAAATAATGCACAGGCTGACAAAGATGACTGTTGCTTTCTTCATAGAGTGTCCCAGACCTTTGCAGTCACTGTAGCCCACAGTCTGGGGAGCTTTGCTCAGCAAACATGATGGAAAGATCAGGAAGATAAAGGCTCCAAAAGTGAGATCTGAGAAGGTCCTGGGCTGCCAGTGTGTGGAGTGCTTGATAAGAGAGGTCATGAGGAGCCACACTGCTGGGATGATATTTATAGTAATTAAATCTGTAAATCTGCCTTGTGTGTGCTAATCTTAAACTCTTATCTAGTTTGAGGGTGAATTTGGAAGATACATGCTTCCAGTTAAAAATCACAGATAGGAACTGGCATGACAGACTCTTACAGGTGAGGTTAAGATTAATCCTGCTGTCTGAATTGGATGTGTAGGCTTGAGCAATGGGCTCAAGGGGTTTAGGTGGTTCTGTGCTTGCAGGGCCAGGTATTAAAGCAGGCCTTAGCCAAGGTGCTCACCATGAGGTGCCCAGGTCTCCTCCTGGCACGGTGAGCAGTGATCCATGGCTGGATTGAAGAGGAAAACATGGGAAAGGATGCATTAGACTGGGTTTGTAGGTGTGAAAAGGATGCATCGGAGTCCAGGTGCTCGTTTGCAGAAACTGATGTTCTTGCTGGTGACACTTTATTCACTATTCATCGAATCAAACAGGTTGGAAAAGACCTGCAGACTATCTTCCCACACTGAAAAGATAGCAAAGCAGAGGGTCTGGGTTCTGATTAACACACACCTCATAGAGTATAGGTGTCTCTGGAGAAGATACTCATTTGTTATCAATAGTGAGAAACAAGGATGCTGCTGTTCCCCTATGAAACAGGGAAGATGAATTGTACCTCAGATCAGATGTACCTGCTTCTTTCCAGTGCTGCTTAAAGGGTTCGAGATGAAGGCACTGATCTGTGTCACTGATACCTAAACTTGAAGGATTCATTCTGCCCAGTGTAAATCATATGAGTTCTTCAGAGGCGTGTGTACCTGTGCCTGCAAGGAAAATCCTCACTTCTTGTCGTGAAGGTCAGGGGGAGCAATGCTGACAGTGTCTCTTGTAGGAGGCTTAAGCTAATAAATTTCTTATGACAGGGGTTGTTTCCTCACTGTGTTTAAGTACAGGCTGCCAACACGCTAGGACCCCAATTCCAGTTCAGGCTTCCAAGCTCTGCAGTAATAAAAATAAGCACAGACTGCACAAGAGAGAGTTCTTTAGTTCTGCTGTTGCTGTTAGCAGCCTTGTGGCCCCTGGCCCTGCAGCTGGGCTTTGTTGTGCATTTTCATGACCAGCAAACAATATGAGTAGTTGATCTGGGATGTCTAATGACAGGCAATGGACCTTCACATTCTAATGTATGTTTATGAGGCATTTGTACTATCAAGGCCAGGTTGGGCACAGGGGGGATGGAGCATTCACAACTTCCCTGGGCAACCCATTCCAGTGCCTCACCACCCTTACAGTTAAGAACTTCTTCCTTATATCTAACATGAACTTCCCCTGTTTAAGTTTGAACCTCATACCTATTGTCCTATCACTACAATCCTTGATGAAGAGTCCCTGTCCAGCATCCTTGTAGGCCCCCTTCAGATACTGGAAGTCTGCTATGAGGCCACTATGACCCAGTCCCATCCTGTAGCCTTCTCTGTATGTACATAGGGGGGCACTCCTGGGATTCAGGGGGTATTTTTATTTTCCCATTACAGTGGGAGCTAAAAAGCTCTTTTTCTTTTGAGAAGCTTCAAATATTGACTGGATATGGCTGATCCTTCCATCAGCTAGTATAGTGCCACCAGATAGATAAATCTTGCATGCATCCGTAATTACTGCTTAGCTTGTAGCTAAGCAATGCAGTGCCACTGATCTGCAGAACTCATCAAAATCCATATAGGAATGTATGAAATCATATTGGATGTATCAGAAAAGTGCATAACATCATCCATTTTCATCCTTCTTTGTTCATAAGGAAAAAAAATAATTTCTTGATCTCTATTCATATTCTTGGGTTAACTTAAAATTTAATCATCAATTGTAACACCATTTTAAAGGCTGCTCTTCATGTAGGGAATAGATTTATTTCTTATAATAGGCCAGCAAATTTCTACCACCCTTACTTGATCTGCCCCTACTAAAATCCCTATTAAAAGCATGAAAAACTATTGCTTAAGGATTATAAAACTCAGCATGGAAAGGTCTGGTGGTTAAAGCTCCTGACTGCTATTTAGGGAACCCAAAGTGACTTCCAAGTGCCACCACAGCCTTCCCATCATGTCCTCAGGCAAGTCATCTATCCCCTTAATACTTCTATTCCTCCTAAAACAAGTGTGCTTAATAGCATTTTCCCACTCTGGTGGGAGGTTGGGAGAACGCATCAGTCATGCTCAGCAAGAGTTGAGGTGCTCCAGCAGCAGAGAGTGCAGAAACATGGGTTGGGTAAGGGCGATGCTTGTCTAACCAGCCATCTGCTCCAGATGCTCTCCTCCCCTTCTGCAGCCAAGAGGAAGCTCAGCAAAAGCAGTTATTGGCAATAAAGTCCACACTATTTGGAAGAACTGATGTTTTTCAGACCTAACACTGCTCTGAGCCAGCTCCATGCTCCCACTGTAAGTGAAGTGCTCCTGGGTCGGTCCGTACTTCTCCCACCAAGCAGACTGGGACTTCTGGTTTGCCTGCCAGACTTACTGTAGCACCTTGGCCTGCAGATAGCTCCCAAGAGACGTGATCCCTGGCAGGTCCATGGGCAGACAGCAGAGGCTGCTTCTGTCAGGGATGTGTCCCCAGGTCACAGGGGAAGGTCTCTGCACAATCTCAAGTACATGGACAGTAGCTGTCCCCAGCTCTCATGGAGGAACATGCCTTGGGGGTGGTGTCCTCAGCTCATCTCCTGCAAAGCCACATGTTCTGGTTTAAGCCCAGCCAGTAACTCAGAACCACGCAGCTGCTGTCTCACTTCTCCCCTTTCCTCACCCCCATTCCCAGAGGGATGGGAAGCAGAATTGAAAGAATGTAAATCCCACAGGTTAAGAACAGTCCAGTAACTAATGTACCATACAAAGCTACTATCACTACCACCAATAATAATAACGATAAGGGAAATAACAAGAGGAGAGAATATAAAACGAAAAGGAGAAAAGGAAAACAGTAAATACAAGTGATGCACAATACAACTGCTCACCACCCACAGACTGATACCCAGCCCAACCTGAGCAGCGATCTGGGTCTTGTGGGTAACTCCCTCCAGTTTATATACTGGACATGACATGCTGTGGTATGGAATACGCCTTTGGCTAGTTTGTGTCAGGTGTCCTGTCTCTGCTTCCTCCCAGCTTCCCATGCCCCTCCTCACTGGCAGAGCATGAGACTGAATAGTCCTTGATCAGAGTAAGCATTACTTAGCAACAACTAAAAACATCGGTGTGTTATCAGCATTGTTCTCAGGCTAAAGTTGAAAACACAGCACTGCAACACCTACTAAGGAGAAAAACAACTGTTACAGCTGAACCCAGGACACCACACCAGCTCTGCAGCCAAGCTGTCCTGTACATAGTATCCCAAACTGATTTTATCATGCACACATCCCTGATGCATCTTCAACTGAACACAGGGATAGGCCCACTTCTGCAGAGACCTGGGAACAAGCCAAGCTGTTGTCTGGTGGGCTGCAGGAGCATAACCCTCCAGGGGTGGTTGTGTGGTAACAGGGACTACAATTACAGACCTCTCTGAGGTTGCTCATGCCCATAGAAAAGGGAGAAAGGAAAAATGGGTGGTCAGCAGTATGTCTCACCGGCACAGCCTGGCCCAGGTGACAGCATTCCCTGGTGGGAGCAATCCAGCTAATTTGATATATGACAAACAGATCTCCTCCTAACAATGATTCGGCTGAATGTTTTCTAAAGGCATGGTAAACTCCGTGAGTTTTCCCTTATGCGTCTTCTGCTTCTGGATCCAGCCTGGACTGAAACCAGAATACTGCAATACCACAAGGAAAGCTGTTCTCAGAGGACCCTCAGCCTGACAGGTGCTGAGAAGGACCAGGAAGCTGATTTGCATAGGACAGGTTTTACATGCCCAAGAGATCCATCTATGTCTGGGATAACTAAGACATTTCTAGCATGCAGCCACAGGTAAAACTTCCAGGTTTTGCTTTTGCTAGCTGTGTGTCACATCTGTCCATGACAGAGCACTGGCTGATTTTGGTACCCATGGTTGCTGGCAGGGATGCTTAAAAGGGATTTGAAAACTTGCTAATAGGTCAGGAAAATTGATAGATGGGAAGATCCAGAAACATGATTGCCACTCCATTACTAGCGACCTGTCTTCCTCAGCACAGTGAGTGGATAAATAGGGCCCCCGACCGAAGTCAACTCCCACCCCATTACTTGTAATTGTGCTGTAATCCAGCTATGGGCATCCTCTAGCAACTTGATTTGAGAATACAGATCTCATTAACTAATGCTTTCCTTTGTAGCATTAGATCTGAATCCCTCCCCAGTGCTATCCCTCCTGCAGACAAACAGCTAGCACTACAAAAACACTGCAGCTCTCTTTTTTTTCCTTCCAGCTTAGAAATGGAGATGTTAAGATGTTAATGCTACTTCCCCTAATGCTACAAGTGTGTAAATAGATGTCCTGGCCCTTCGTGCACACCCTGATGAATCTCTATGGCCAGTGGCTGATCAAAGGGTTAAAGTCCATGGGGCTGATTTCATCTGTGGTGTCTACTTTGGAGTAATTCTGAGTAACTAGCTCATGAGATGGCCTTGGGGCTGAATCTAGCCAGCTGCTGTGGGATGTGAGGAGCGCTGGGGTGGGCCAGCCTTGGGGTGAGCCCAGTGTGCTCACTGCGGGGCCATGGTGAGCTGGGGCTGTTGACAGCTCTTCCATTTGGGCTGAGTGGAGTCTGAGTCCTCTAATCAGGGTTCCTTCCCAGAACAAGCCCTTCATTATCCCGAACTCCCCACCACTTATTTTTAGCCCCTCCTTTTCTTTCCTGCTTTCTTTTTTTCTTTTACAGTATAGAAAACCATCAGCTCCACTGTCAGCAGGTTTCTAACAACACTAACAGCAGTCCTGGAGTTGTATACCTTCATAGAAATGGATGGTTGACCCTCATTGAGACTACCATGAACAGACAAAAAGCAGACCCAGGCAACTGAAAGAATATAAGTCATTGAGAAATACATGGAGAATGGTGGAGAAGACTACACATGAGGAAAACACTAGACATGAGGAAAGAGATAAAGAGGGGAATTAACAGAAAAGGTGTTGGAGTTGGGGTGCCCAGCAGCTGGGCTGGAGGCATTGACATGGGAGTGATTCTAAGACACTAGACTCACACAGCTTATCTCACCTGAAGCCTGGACGGTGTTGGGGATACTGAGTATTCCTCTGTCGTTGCACAGGTTAAGCACTGGGAAGCAGTGCCCTTACCCAGATAGATGTTAGAAGCTCCCCAGCCAAGGTTCCTATGGAGATATCCCATCTGAGTCTGGAAGCTGGGTGCTGTCAGGGAGGAGAGGGTGGATGGGATGGATCCTTCTCAGCTGTCCTCCCTCTGTCGCTATCATCCTGCCCCGTTGAGAGGCTGAGAGGCTGCATCAATTCCTCCAAACCTCTGATATCCCAGGGTAACTCAGGTGGAGACAGGCATCACCTCCATGGACAAAAGGGAGGTGAGGCTTTCTAAGCCTCAGAGCCAGGTTGTATGCAGCTAATTTGTTGTTAGGCAGTGTTGTGGTTTAACCCCAACCAGCTTTCACTCACTCACTCCCCCCCTTTCTTGCCCTCCCCCTACTCCTGGAGGGATGGAGAGGAGAATCAGAAAGAATGCAACTCCCACGGGTCGAGATAAGAACAGTTTAGTAACCAAGGTATAACACAAATCACTACTGCTACCACCAATAATAGTAATGATAAAGGAAATAACAAGGGAAGAGAATACAACACCCCATCACCAGGCGACCAATAACTTGCCCCCCCAGCCCGATAAAGCACCGACCGATACCTCCTCCAACCCTGCAGTCCACCTCCCCCTTCCGGGTCACTCCCAGTTACATCCTGGGCATGACGTGCTGTGGTATGGAATACTTCTTTGGTCAGTTTGGGTCAGGTGTCTTGTCTCTGCTTCCTCCTGGCTTCCCTCCTCCTTGGCAGAGCATGAGGCTCACAAAGTCCTTGGCCAAACCAAAACATCATTTTTATCAGCTCTGTTCCCAGCCTGAAAGTCAAAACACAGCACTGCACCAGCTACCAAGAAAGAGAAAAATGACTGCTACTGCTAAAACCAGGACATTATCCACCCCTTATTCCATACCATTCACGTCATGCTCAGATCCTACATTTTCAATATACCATCACTCTTATCTAAGTGCACTCTCATCGTAGTGCATGGGCCAGTCCCTATAAAGCTGCTGAGTCCATCTGGTCCATGATGTCAGGCTCCATCTCTTGTAACAGTCTTTCAGAGCAGGAGAGGCTGTGTGCAGTGTTCACACTTGTGAATAACCTGGGCAATAGTGTCCGTTGCTAAGTCCACCCCTCGATCATGAGTCCATCTCGATGTTGCATCTCTGCTCTGATGGCCTTAAGGGTCATGGGCCCACCAGGCTCAAAATAATTCACTGTCCTTCCATCTCCAATGCTTCCAAAGCACTGGAGGGGCCCAGTGGACTAGATACTTGCCCATACTGTCCCACATGCCCTGCCACTCATGATTGTCCAGCCTTGGGAAAAACCTCTTGGTCCTCCTGTATTGTTGTCTAAACCCAGACAAGACCCAAACCGGACTCTGCTTAAATTTTGGGATCAGACAAAATGGTGTTGGGTAAAACACACTCTGTGTGTGTGCTAACATGGTGAACACCATCACAGTCAGCAGGCAGATCCCAAGGGTACCCAAAACCTTCAGAACTCTCAAGCGATGCTGCTGTACTTGTCACTGGGGCTGGTGTAGCTGCTGTGCTTGCCGGCTCTCCCACCACCAGCTTCTCTTTTCCTGAGTCCAGCTCTTCCTCCTCTGCCTTGCTGGGAAATGCTGCGGGGTCTCCTGCATCCTCCTGGGGCTCGGCGGGCGGCTTCCGGGGAATGCTCTCGGCCGTCGCGGGGCTGGGCTCGGCCGCGGGGCTCGGCTCCTCCGCGGGGCTCGGCTCCTCCGCCGCCTTCTCCCGCTGCTCGGCAGCCTCCTCGACCGCCCCGACCTCCTCCACCGGCAGCCGTCCCCTTGCGGCCTCCCGTCCCGCTCCCGCTTGGTCCCCGGGGCCGCTCTCCCGGGCCGCTTCAGCAGCCGCCGGCTCCCGGGGCCGCCCCCCCTCGGCTCCCCAGAGCCTCACGCAGACGGAGGCGAGGGCGAGGGCCAGGACGGTGAGGAGCAGCCGGACGGCCAGGGACCAGTCCACGGCCACGTCCGTCCCGCCCTGCTGCTGGAGCCCACCCGTATTACAAGTCATTGCCATAAAGTACAGTGAGACAGGAACCTTAGCCCAAGCCCCACACTTGATAAACACTAACACAGCAAATACCGGCTCTAAGTAAGTTACAACATTCTGAAGCTGTGAGATCAAGAGGAACAACTCTGAGAGCCAATAAATCAGCATTGTGACGGTCAGATCTGTCGTTATCTCAACCCCTTCGTGCCCCACGTTGGGCGCCAAAAAAGAACTGTCGTGGTTTAACTCCAACCAGACAGCTTGTCCACTCACTCCCCCCCCTTTCTTGCCCTCCCCCTACTCCTGGAGGGACGGAGAGGAGAATCAGAAAGAATGCAACTCCCACGGGTTGAGATAAGAACAGTTTAGTAACTAAGGTATAACACAAATCACTACTGCTACCACCAATAATAGTAATGATAAAGGAAATAACAAGGGAAGAGAATACAACACCTCATCACCAGGCGACCGATAACTTGCCCCCCCAGCCCGACCAAGCACCGACCGATACCTCCTCCAACCCTGCAGTCCCCTGCCCCTTCCGGGTCACTCCCAGTTACATCCTGGGCATGACGTGCTGTGGTATGGAATACTTCTTTGGTCAGTTTGGGTCAGGTGTCCTGTCTCTGCTTCCTCCTGGCTTCCCTCCTCCCTGGCAGAGCATGAGGCTCACAAAGTCCTTGGCCAAACCAAAACATCATTTTTATCAGCTCTGTTCCCAGCCCGAAAGTCAAAACACAGCACTGCACCAGCTACCAAGAAAGAGAAAAATGACTGCTACTGCTAAAACCAGGACAGGCAGCCAAGGGGAATGACACGTGGAAGAGCTGTAGGCTGTGCATGCCATGAGACTGAGAACCCCTTGATATCCTAGCACATGGCCTGGGGTTCAAAGGATGCTGCTGTTCACAAGCACATCATCGCAGGTTGAAGGCAGCAATTCCAGTAACAAACTCCTCTATCACTGTGCTGTTGTGGTGCCAAATCCTTTGACCAGTTTGCAGTTGATTTCTTCATTTGCTGCACTCCCAACGTTAAAGGAAGATCTCAAAGGCAAGAATAATTAATATGGAATGTTAAATTGAAGAGAGCTGAATGATAGGAAAATGCAGAAAATGAAGATGGAGAAAATGAGGACAGAGAGCCTGGATCTCTGAATAACAGCACTGCAGAGCTGCCTTGGTCTGCAATGACATGTGAAGAAATACAGTTGCCTCTTATATAACAGGAGTTGACACCAGTTATGAATAGATGAGTGATCATGGCTTCAGCATCACAGCGGAGGATCTGATTTCAAATGAAGCCAGATTCATCCATCCAGGGCCCATCATAAGGCTATTAAAGGAGCATCTGTCACAAAACCACAATAGCTTTAAATGCCTGAAACAAAAATAAGCCCATTTAGCTTAAATACTTTTCTCTGGGTGATGTGGTTATTGCAATTCTTTAGCAAAAATTAATGATAAATGTGATGGGCAGCCAAAATACGTGATGGGAGCAGGGTGATGTTTGATTTTCACCTTAGCATAGAGTTTGGTTGTCTGTGTTTCCCGGCTAGCATGGTAGGCATGAAAGCCACTGGCAATGAGTTTTCTTGAGTAGAAGATTGCACAGCCCCAGCACACCAGGCACCCAGCTCCAGAACCCTGGCTCAGAGCACTCCCTCCAGGACACAAATGGGAAGATTTTTCCTGCTTTCTGATGCACCAGGGAAAGCATCTCCAGCAGCAAAAGAGGTCATCACGTTCAGGCCAAGATTTGGCAAGGAACAGGGGGAAGTGCTTGCTACCATGTTGGTGTGATTGGGTAACTAACTCATCAGGACTAGAGCCACACTGTGTTAAAAACGCACCTCGGTGTGTCACCTCCTGTCCTGTTGTCCCTTTGGGTGACATACACACTGACAGGAGCACAGAGATTGAAGGGCAAGACCACTGCTCATGCACAGACCTGCTTTATTATGTTCACAGTATGTTGAAAGCCTCTCATGTGCATTAGATTTATGCTCCTGGGGCTAGAAGTAGGCATTTAGGTCCTGTAATGCACATCAAACCCCCTCTAAGAGGAACTGGAGTGTCTGTGTGCAGCTCGATGGTGATGAGAAAGACTTTACTGTGTGGTGCAGCTTTGTGTTTATAATTCATATTAAATTGTAATCCCAATTCTTCTTTTCTTTATAAATTATATTTATCTGGGCTGAGTTGTTTTGAAAAATTGTCTTGAATGGGGATAAAAAGTTGGATTGTGGTCATACGTGCACAGTTGTTGGGTTCCTCTACAAAAGCATTTCATGCTGAAAGACAGTACTTTCTACCCAAAGTTTCAGTGTATGGAGGCATTGCCGATATTCATAGATCTTAAACCTAGAGCAGAATAAGGGTAAATTTTTAAAAGTATCCAAGTGTGTTAGAAAGATAAATCTCCCCTCTAGTCTCCACCCTCCCCCCCCCCAAAAAAACAATTTATACTCCCAGATTACTACCATCTAATCAGGCTCCTGGATTTTGTCCAAGTGCTGCATCTCCTGCAGTCCCAGCCCTATGCTGGGTTACGAACTGAAGCAGTGACTCAATCAGGCAGATTCATCTCCCTTCATCTGAGCTGACTGAAAGCAAGGCATCTCCTTGAAGCAAGATGACAAGTCTCCCTCCCTTCCCAGCAGAGAGACAGGCATCTCCCAAAGGTAACTCAACCTGTCCTGGGAGCGAGACCTATATGCTCCAACCTCTTATCTGAATAAACCCTTGCAGAAAAATGTATGTGTACAGAATCCAGCACAATGGACAGATTAGGACCTTCATCCATCAGGGAATAAAAATAACAAGTAATATTACAGCTGTGTATTTTCATAGATTGCAATCAGGGCTCACAACACATGCACACTTAATTTCCTGCTTTCAGTTCACTATCGGATTTTATGAGTAGGTTAGTGGGGTTTGTTTTTTGTAAGAATAGGATTTACAACAATACATTAAGCCATGAAAACGAGATTGAAAAAGATTAATAGGAAGCAGAAGTATTCATCTGAGATTAACAAAGATTAATGTGTGTCTTATTCTTATCTGTTTTCTTTTCACTTTTTCTCTTAGTTACCTAGACAGCTTAGATCGAATCGGAGCTGCAGACTATCAGCCCACAGAGCAGGATATACTCCGAACCAGGGTCAAAACAACTGGCATTGTAGAAACCCACTTCACATTTAAAAACCTCCACTTCAGGTTAGTCTAAAACTGCACAGTAAATTTTCAGTGCATCTATTTGTCCCAGTTTCCCCATGGTTCTTAAAGGAGAAGTTGTTAAACTGCTGGTTAATGCATGGATGGCTCCCACTGCAGAAGGCACAGCATTTTGGAGGACCAATACTATGACCCTGTCTTGAAAATCACTGCCTTTAAGATGGGAGCTCATGGTAGCTTCTTCTAACCCAAATGGCACCTCTTTGTTGAGAGATATAAGACAAGATTGACCCCCTCAAGTCTGATCAAGCCTCGTAAAAATATTTGGCCAAATCTTTTCTATAAAGTGGGTCAGTCACATGCTTTTTATTGACCTTCATGATGCCAGCCAGTAGAGAGAAGAGGGCATAAAGGCAGAAAGCCACTCACAAACAGTATTCAGAGCATATCACAGAATCAGTCTCCACCTCTGCAGACCATTTGGGACACAGCACACTGCTGAGGTTCTCCCACAGATCCCCACATCCTTTGCTGTAACTACTCCTCCTGGTCCTCCTTGGATACCAAGCCAGTGGTGAAAGGCCTGCTGATTTGTGTTTGGAGCCATCCATGGACAGTATGCTCCATCCCTGGCAGTGTTCAAGGCCGGGTTGGACAGGGCTTGGAGCAACCTGGCCTATGGGAAGGTGTTCCTGCCAGTGGCAGGGGGTTGGAACTAGATGTTCTTAAGGTCCATTCTATGATTCTATGAAATTCCAAGAATGCTAAAGTTTCCTTGTAACTAAGAAAGAGCCGGCACTGATGGTCCTCTCCTGTGCCGTAGGCTCTTTGATGTCGGGGGCCAGCGGTCAGAACGCAAGAAGTGGATTCACTGCTTTGAGGACGTCACAGCGATCATTTTCTGTGTCGCGCTGAGTGGCTATGACCAGGTGCTCCATGAAGATGAAACCACGGTAAGTCTAACCAGGTCTTGGAGGCCCAAACATTTCTTTATGGAATATTGCATAGCCAGCAACTACTCAGAGATCACTGAATGCTCACTGGGGTGCTGAAGTAATGTGCTTTTGTCAGTCACGCTCCCTTGAAACTGAAATCCTGGGGAGATGTGTCCTTCTCCACACTCTTCAAAACCAAGTCTGCATGCCCAGGTAATGCTTCCTTGCACTGGTAAAGCTGAGTGTTTTATCTCTTCTTTCTAGCTGACCTGTGTGTTTTCAGAAGGTGTTAACAGGACCCTGTATCCAGAAAAAGGAGATAGAAGTGGGCTCTTAAAATAAATGTTCAGGAAGTAGTTGCATCATGGTGCAGAGGTGCAGGACGGCCATGCACACCCAAGACAGACTTGGCTAGGAATATAATCTATTTCTTCAGGCTACAGAGTGAGACTGGAGCTGTTTGATTCCTCAGGCAACTTGATCCAGGAGAGCTCTTATAACTTCCCACTGTGACATTAGGCTCAAAATACCATCTGGAAATAAAGCTAGCAAGGACCATAAATCCATAAATGATCCATAATCCATAAATGATTGGCTTCGAGGCTGGTGTTCCAGGCAGGGCTTTGGATTCTTTGATAACGGCTGGTTTTATAGGGCACCGGCCTGGACATTGGCATATGGGAAAGGTTTATCGCGCAGAGGTAAAAGGATGCTGGGGCACGAATTAGCAGGGCTCATTTGGAGAGCTTTAAACTAGATTTGAAGGGGGATGGGGTTGTAGCTGGGCTTGCCTCAGTGGGACAGTGCTCCGGAATTGATGAAGACTGGGAGGCCTCCTGTAATCCTAGGGTGAAATCGGTGTGCTCAGCTCGCTCCCTGAAATGTCTGTACGCCAATGCGCGCAGCATGGGAAATAAGCAGGAGGAGCTAGAAACCTGTGTTAAGTCAGGAGATTATGACCTGGTGGCAATTACAGAGACGTGGTGGGACAGCTCACATGACTGGAATATAGTCATGGAGGGCTATGTCCTTCTCAGGAAAGACAGGCCAGCCAGGCGGGGTGGGGGGGTTGCTCTTTATGTGCGAGAGCAGCTACAATGTGTTGAGTTCTGTCCGGGGACAGATGATGAGCGAGTCGAGAGTCTGTGGGTGAGAATTAAGGGGCAGGCTGGCAGGGGCGATACTGTTGTGGGGGTCTGTTACAGGCCACCGGATCAGGGTGAGGAAGTTGACGAGGCCTTCTACAGGCAGCTGAGAGTGGCCTCACAGTCACAGGCCGTGGTCGTCGTGGGGGATTTTAACTTCCCTGATGTTTGCTGGAAGGACTACTCGGCAACCCAGCCGCAGTCCAGGAGGTTCCTCCAGTGTATGGATGATAACTTCCTCATGCAAATGGTGGATGAGCCAACCAGGAGAGGTGTGCTGCTGGATCTCATCCTCACTAACAAGGAGGGTCTGGTTGAAGGAGTGAAGGTTGAGGGCTGCCTTGGTTGCAGCGACCACGAGATGGTAGAATTCAGGATCTTGTGTGGTAGGGTCAGTAGAATAGCAAGTAGAATCGCAACCCTGGACTTTAGCAGGGCAAACTTTGGCCTCTTCAAGCGATTGCTAGGGGAAATCCCGTGGGCTAGGCTGCTTGAAGGGAAAGGGGCCCAAGATAGTTGGTTGACGTTCAAGGACTGCTTTTTCCGAGCTCAAGATTGGAGCATCCCGACACGTAGGAAGTCAAGGAAGAGGGTCAGGAGACGTGCGTGGCTAAATAGGGAATTGATCG
Source organism: Neopsephotus bourkii (assembly GCF_033783945.1). Classification (NCBI taxonomy): domain Eukaryota; kingdom Metazoa; phylum Chordata; class Aves; order Psittaciformes; family Psittacidae; genus Neopsephotus; species Neopsephotus bourkii. The sequence goes on from NW_026902100.1 coordinate 17,180, forward strand.
GTATGCTCAAGTGGAAGAGGAGAGTTTACAGGTCATGGAAAGAAGGGCTGGCCACTTGGGAAGAATATAAGGCTGCTGCTAGAGGATGTAGGAAAGCTGCTAGGATGGCTAAGGCCTCCTTGGAATTAAAGCTGGCGAGAGGGGTCAAGGACAGCAGAAAGAGCTTTTTCAAATACATGGCAGGTAAAACTAACACCAGAGGCAATGTAGGCCCGCTGATGAACGGGACGGGTGCCCTGGTGACAGAAGATACAGAGATGGCAGAGTTACTGAATGCCTTCTTTGTCTCTGTCTACTCTGCCGGAGGCAGTCCTGAAGAGCCCTGTACCGCTGAGACCTCGGATGAAGATAGGTCAACGGAGCGGTCTGCCTTAGTCGATGAGGAATGGGTTAAAGACCAGTTGAGCAATCTGGATATCCATAAATCCATGGGTCCAGATGGGATGCACCCGCGGGTGCTGAGGGAACTGGCTGAGGTCATTGCTGGACCGCTCTCCATCATCTTTACCAAGTCTTGGGAAACGGGAGAGGTGCCTGAGGACTGGAGGAAAGCAAATGTCACTCCTGTCTTCAAAAAGGGCAAGAAGGAGGACCCGGGTAACTATAGACCGGTTAGCCTCACCTCCATTCCTGGGAAAGTGATGGAACACCTTGTCCTTGGTGCCATCTTAAGGCATATCAAGGATAAGAGGGTTATGAGGGGCAGTCAACATGGCTTCACCAAGGGGAAGTCGTGCTTGACCAATCTCGTAGCCTTTTATGAGGAAATAACACGGTGGATGGATGATGGTAGAGCGGTGGATGTGGTCTACCTTGACTTCAGCAAAGCGTTTGACACGGTCTCCCACAGCATCCTTGTGGCTAAATTGAGGAAGTGTGGTCTGGATGATCGGGTAGTGAGGTGGACTGTGAACTGGCTGAAGGAGAGAAGCCAGAGAGTTGTAGTCTATGGGGCGGAGTCTAGTTGGAGGCCTGTATCTAGTGGAGTGCCTCAAGGGTCGGTACTGGGACCAGTATTATTTAATATATTCATCAACGATTTAGATGAGGGAATTGAGTGTACTATCAGCAAGTTTGCTGATGACACTAAGCTGGGAGGAGTGGCCGACACGCCAGAAGGCTGTGCTGCCATCCAGAGAGACCTGGACAGGCTGGAGAGTTGGGCGGGGAATAACTTGATGAAATATAACAAGGGAAAGTGTAGAGTCCTGCATCTGGGCAGGAACAACCCCAGGTTCCAGTATAGGTTGGGGAACGACCTGTTAGAGAGCAGTGTAGGGGAGAGGGACCTGGGGGTCCTGGTGGACGACAGGGTGACCATGAGCCGACACTGTGCCCTTGTGGCCAAGAAGGCCAATGGCATCCTGGGTTGTATTAGAAGGGGGGTGGTTAGTAGGTCGAGAGAGGTCCTCCTTCCCCTCTACTCTGCCCTGGTGAGACCTCATCTGGAATATTGTGTCCAGTTCTGGGCCCCTCAGTTTAAAAAGGACAGGGACCTGCTGGAGAGAGTCCAGCGCAGGGCAACTAAGATGATTAAGGGAGTGGAGCATCTCCCTTATGAGGAAAGACTGAGGGAGCTGGGTCTCTATAGTTTGGAGAAGAGGAGATTGAGGGGTGACCTTATTAGTGTATATAAATATATAAAGGGGGAGTGTCATGAGGATGGAGCCAGGCTCTTCTCAGTGGCAAACAATGAAAGGACAAGGGGTAATGGGTACAAATTGGAGCACAAGAGGTTCCACTTAAACCTGAGAAGAAACTTCTTCTCAGTGAGGGTGACGGAACACTGGAACAGGCTGCCCAGGGAGGTTGTGGAATCTCCTTCTTTGGAGACATTCAAAACCCGCCTGGACACGTTCCTGTGTAACCTTATCTAGGTGTTCCTGCTCCAGCAGGGGGATTGGACTAGATGATCTTTTGAGGTCCCTTCCAATCTCTAACATACTGTGATACTGTGATACTGTGACCCGCGTGCTCCCTGGTATTAGAGTGTAATTAATACAAGTAAATTAAATACACAGAAAGGATGTAAGAAGACTAATTAGTGTAGTTTGGCCATTCACTTAGTGTTGCATGCTTTTGGGACTAACAATGACTGTGGCAAGCACCTAGTAGCCTTTATCTAACTAAAAAGGAATTGGAGGCCATACTCAGACTTGTTAATGATTTTATCTATGCCCAGTCTTGTGGCAGCATGGAAGGCTCACTCCTGCCTATCTCTCTGGGACTCTTTATTCTCCTGCTGATGAAGATGTCAGGCTTGCAGAAAGCTGTTGATGAAGAAGGAATCAAGGGAAAGATTGCTGTTAGGTATCAGTTGCCTTGTCCCAAAAAGGCTGGGGGAGGGGGGGCTGTGGTTTCTAGACTCTTTGAGCCAGGTTTATGAGCTCTAGTAAACTGATGAAGTCACCTGGTTGTTTGAGTTGTATTGAACCCAGAATTCATGCTTATATTAACGTCATGACTCCAGACTGACTGAGACACCCTACATCCTCTTATGTCCATTTATTTATAATCCTCAGTTGTCACCTCCCTCTGACCTCATGCTCAGGGATGCTCAGTCCTGTAGGATTTACTGGGAAGGAACTAAAATCTCCTGACATGATTTGGAAAACCCAGCCATTAGCTCAATACCATAGAGCTCTGCAGCTGAGCAGGAGAAACACACCCAGGAGATAAAGAAGAATACACAGAGAGAGGGCAGACCCAGGAGGCAGGGAGCTAAGCTGTGGTATGAGCAGGGAGCAAGGTGAATGGTAGGTATAACTTGGGCTGTGACACCCAAACGGTGAAGCCAAAAGTATCCTTTAATACTGGTCACCTTTGGGTGCCAGAGCTGTGATTCAAAGCCGCAGAACACAAGATGGAAGGGCCCGAATGCCAATGCCATTTTTAAATATCAACCTGAACTCAGCTCCTGAGGTGGAGGTTACAGAATCTCTCCTGGGGAAGCTGAGTTCTGCCGGTGACTGCCACCCAGCACCACTCTGATGACAGGCAGGGTGCCAGCTCAGACTCCCCCCTGAAGTACCCTGCTGCAGAAAACTGGGATTTATACATCTCCAACTTTCCTTTTGCACCAGGAAAGCAGACTTGCACTGCTTTGGCACAGCACTGACATTTGCTTGCTATTTCAATCCCTTTTCACAAAGCTTTTCTAGGGATGCTGAGCAACAGGAGGGCAGAGGCAGCTGCTGTTCACTTACACACTCGGTGCAAACAGGGAAAAGATTCAGCATCAGCACCACTGCGCCTGCAGGATGCCCCTACCTAACCCAGATAAACAACCCTGAGCAAGTCCAATCCAAACAGGAAAAATGATGGGGTTGGATCTTATCTGCCCTATTATATCCCCAGCACAGGTGGAAAATCCCCAGGCTCTGGCCCTCTCCCAGCTGAATCCCTAAGCATTCTGTTTCCTCCCTGCTAACACGGTTCCTCTCCTGAACAACTCCATGGACTATGATGTCTTTGCATAACAAAGCTATTTTGTCTCATTTGTGACTTACCTTCATGTTTTGTAAACTGAGATTACAGGAAGAAAAGCCTCAGACCTGTAATCTGGGAGGAGAGAGGGACAGCAATCATAATCAGTAAAACTGGAGAAGGCAATTAACAAAGGTAGATTTGCATTGTTCCTTCTAACTGGAATTCCTAATGGAATTTAAAAAAAGACAGCAATGGCATGGGTCCTATCACAGGAACTGAGACTATCCTCTTTGTTTTTTTCCTCACAAATTCAAAGGAGTCATGGCAAAAGAGGGAGGTGTTCATGCTGCACATTTATGCCTCTGAAACTGAGCTATTTATGTCATCCACATCTAGCCAAGACATGCAAGTATTGTTCATGTCCCCATTGCTGAGCATGGGATAGGTTGAAGGTGCTGTGATAGTGACCCTTGGTCTGTTGGCTAATATTTCATTGCATGACCTGGTTAGCGTGCTCTCTCCACTGTCAATGAGCAAGGAAAACTGAATTATAGCACTTAGAAATTGCCTTAGGAGTGACAAAGCCAGTGAAAGTGGTTTGGACATCTTAGGCAATATAAGCAGGAGGGTGGATATGGAGTTTCTGTGCTTAGGATAGCCATCAATGCCCTTATAGTTTGCGTGCTAGTTAGCACTTAATCACCAAGGAGAACAAAAAAGTTTGAATCAACTGTGTGTGGCACAAATAACCAAGTCTCCTCCCCTGCTCTGGTGAAAAAAGGATGGGTTTTATGAGTGTGTTTCTGTCTGGGCAGAGTCTTGACTGCAGTATCCTTTCTCCCTCACGCTCAGCAGAAAGCTACCTGACCTTCACATCAGTGATGGGAACACAATTGTGCAGTGACATCTGAACTCGGTGATAAGCAATTCTTATTCTGCACAGGAAAAGTTAACTGGGCTTTTAATGGTTAGTCCTCTAATGTGGCTGGTGGGGCTGCTTTCCTTTGGGGATATTTGTAGGCATAAGGATTTAAAATACTGATTTTGAAATAGGAAATGACATTAAGAAGCCAGTGTTTCAAGAGCCCTTCCCTTAATGATAGACCCAACATAAAGTAAGGAAAAGCAGCATAATAGGCCCAAAAGCAGGTGAAATAATTTATATCATTTCATATAAAACTATGAGAAGTGTAATTTTTAATGCCTCCTAGCAGATCAGGCGTATCTACCCCATCACAGCAGCATAGGTGCTCCTGAGAGGGGCCCTGGGGAAGCTTTAGGTGACTAAAAGGCTCTTTCACTCTGGATTTATCAGTAGGAGGGGGATTATTTGAGGGCTTCTCACTTCTCCTTTAGCAGCAGCCTGTCCTTTTGATGTGGTACCCAGAGACTGTTTCTCTATCCTTGCTCTCAGCCAGGGTCTGCTTGAGCTGTTGGAGGTCTCCTATAAACACCTATAGAAGGAATCAAATGTCACCTGTGGTGCTTCCCAGCAGTTGGGAAGTGGGCTGTGCAGCCTGGTGCAGGGCTGGTGGGGTGCAGTGTGGTAAGTACGGTGACCTCCAGGATGATGGCTGCTGCACATGAGCTATGGTTTAACCCATGAGCAGTGATCATGTGTTTCTCCATGCTTCTATTTTAAATCAGAAAGCGTGATAAAAATGTGCTTTAAAATGTTCTGTGAGTAACCCTGCTTAAAAAACAGTTAATTGCATTTGATGTCTGTTCCACTGATCGCCCTTCACTTTTTTCTCTCTTCCCAAAGGCTTTGAGTAGCCAAAGATCTCTTACAAGAACAAAACTTTTGCATGTTCCTACATGGTTACAATTCTGACACCACAAGTAGGAAAGAGCAGCATTGCTCTGGGGCTCTCACACCAGCCAGTACAAAATGGGTTAGTAAAAACCAACACACAGACATGGGATGATCCAGATAAGCAGCATCTTGCAACTGAGAACAAATAAATAACTGCATTTTTCTATTTGTACGTGATCGCATCTTCTCTGTGTGTCAGTGGGGAGATGCTTGGTCATTTCAAGCCTGGTAGCAAAGCGTGTGGTGCACGGTACAGCAAATTGCACGTGTCCTGTTTCGCTCTGGGTCAGATCAGATGTTTCCTTCAACCACAGAGCCACATTTACCTAATGCATTCAGCAGCAGCTAAAGTATATCAATGAAAAGTAAAGTGTTAATCAATACAGTGCTGGGCTCAACCATGCTGCCAGCGCAGGCATGAAACAGAGTGGGAGAGGGGTGAAAACCACTGTCTGTCTCCTGCAGCATCCTGAATTTCCAAATCCAGTGAGGGGAAACATGCTCCACCCACCCCAAAAAAACCTCCAGCGACAAGGCCGTGCCACCCTGTCCTCTCCAGCATCTCTCTGATGGTTGATGTAACCAGTCCCATATGTGCACTAGCGGGTTTGGGGAGTGCTGTCCAAAGGAGAATGCTACTGGGAAAAGCTGAGGAACCCATCTGGTCTGTACCACGCTTTGCTTTTGATAACTCCCTGACTCTTGGGTGTGCTTCGTCCTCACCATGCCTGCTCTCTCCACTCCCTGGCTCCCGGCTGAGAGATGGCCACGTGACCAGCATGCGTGCTCCGGCATCGGCCTTGCGCACCCAACATCGCCAGCCTCAACACCTTCACAGCCTTTCCTCAGCCGTCTGACCTTATCTAGCCAAACAAAGGCCAAAAAATGAGCATTTGAGAGACCAACCAAATTGGCAGGTATGAAGCTTGTCTTGAACTGAGAAAAAACAGCAAAAATAAAAGAAAAGCAGAGTTGAAAGCAACAGGGAATATGACACTTGGTTGACTTTGCCGTGAGCTCTTTCCACCACCATAAAACCATATGGCAGACTTTGCAACTCTCTAACTGGTCTGTTTTTTCTGTTCCTCATCTCTCTCCCATTTCCTGTGTCTTTTTTTTGCATGACCTATAACTAAAAAGCTGACTTCTCACTGTGTATGCAGTTGAATGTGTGGCTCTTCTGCTGGTGAGTAGCTGATGTTCTTGTAGAGGCATGAGTTAGCATCAGTGGTAGCTGCCTGACTTCTAGTCTGGCTGTTCTTAAATGCCCTACGTGATGTTTTTCCCTTTTATACTATTTCCTCTTCCTTTTTCACTTTTTTTGCTCTCACTGAGACACTTTCTGTTGAGCCACCTTCCAAGAGAACTAAAAAAGATGGAAAAAGTAAAAAGCACAAAACCACTAAACAAAATAACAAAACCTGGCAAAGGTCACGGCAAGGTCATTTCCAAAATTATGTCACTTTGATGTCTGCTTCCAACTCTAAATTAATTCAAGGGTCTATCAGTCCTTGGTTAATGTATCCAACCAGTTGTATGCCACACACACTCAAGATAGATAGTGAAAAAACATGTTTAAGTAGTTAATGAAAACACTGTAGAAAATCTGCATGAACTATACCAACATATAAATCCGATCAAAGGGCAAAAATAATTCCCCATCCATGCATGGTGCATGATGATTTCTATGGGCTGGGATCCTGTAAATTATATACTATGTAAAATCAGAACAGCTCTGTATAGTCAAATGCCCTTAAGTTACTAACTGTAAGTCAAATGTTATAGGGATTGAATATGTATATGTTGAGCTGTATGTATGCATCAAGTTATTATGTATATCGTAGCTTTTCCTTTTTTTCCCCCCCTCCTTAATTTAGTTGTTTAAGATTTTCCTACATGTTTAACATCCCTGAGTCGCTATCTTTGGCCTGATGTGATCTCTCCTTTCTATTGCAGAACTGGATGCATGAATCACTGAAGCTTTTTGATAGCATCTGCAACAACAAATGGTTCACAGACACATCTATCATCCTCTTTCTAAACAAGAAGGACATATTTGAGGAGAAAATTAAGAAAACTCCACTGACTATCTGCTTTCCTGAGTATACAGGTAATGAGAAAGGTGGCTGTATAGGAGTGCATAGCAAAGGGATCGTGGAGCATTTCCCATTCAGACTGATAATGTTGTGTATCACAGCCTAAAGATGCATAGCTAGAGCTCCCAATTGCTTCACTGCAAGTTTTATTTCAATAAATGCCATAGGATCACTCCTACCATGTTTAGCGGTCTACTGAAAGCATGATGATGACTCAAACCCAAGTTCTTTGCTGCCAAAAGGCCACTGTCACTAAGCAGGGTGTTTGATCTTTGGATCCCTCTGTGGTTCCTGGCCCCTGGAACCAGCTGCCAGGCACCAAAGGGCTACAGGATCAGCCCTCCCAAAATTCAGACAGTGGGTTTCACAGCTTGGCTGATTCAGTTAAAGCTGTACATTTTTATCATGTTAGTTTAGGAGGTCCCCGGTTTCGCTCTCAGGCTTGCTGACATCAAACATCTTGACACGGAAACACAGTTAAATGCAGATAGAAAACAAGACGCTTGATTCTCTTGTGCATTTTCCACCAGTGCCTCTGCCCGCAGGGCAGGTAGTGAATAGCCACAGCAGGCCATGCCCTAAGCTTGGCTGGGGAGAAGGAGGCCTCATGCTTGGAGATCAGAACAGACGCTCTGCAACACAGGAATGTGCAAGAAGCCCTTGCTTTTGCTGGCTGTCTGGCCTCTGACCTGCTAATGATAAGAATACATCATCCATGCAAAGGCTGCAGCTGCATCTTGCCAGCTTCTGCAAACCCTCATTACGATTCTGAGACAGCATAAAAATAAACTTTTATTGTCATGAATTATTTAAGCTCACCAGAGACATCCAAATGAATCAAGCTGACAGAGAAGCAGATCTCCTTGTCAGGAAATGGAGATGTGAACTGGGAGTACTAAGAGTGTAACACTTCTGGGCAGGCCAACAAATTAACCAGAGATTCCTACCTCTGTGCATTTGATTTTTCATTGTGAGTAGGCAAAAGCAATCCATCACTGCTGCTTTAGGCTGAATGGTCTATGGCAATGGAGCTGGATGACGCCATCTGAATTCAGAAGAACACCTGCAGGCTTCCTCTCTGGGGAAAGCTTGGGTGTTTGTCACTACCACCACATTTCAGCCACCTACTCACCTGCTTGGTCCAGACAGAACCAACATGGTCCTGATGTGTTTGTCAAAACAGATCTAATAATGGAAATTTCACAGTCTTTACAGTTGAAAGCTCACAATAATGCCAAACCCAAATTTTTCTGGTTGCAAATCAGATTATATCTTTTTGGATGGCTTGTAGAGAAGCTAATCACCATTCTCTTTCTAGCAGCACTTCTGTATATCAGAAGATTATTATGCCATCTTCCTTTTTCCTTTTTCTCCATAAAAAAAATCTGCAACTTTCACTCCTTCCTGATCATATTTTGTGGACCTGGCTTTGTGGATCATCAGCTGTAGTCTCCCAGTAACCCCAATCTGAAATAATATTCTTACATATCCCTGAAGGAGAGAGTAGAACAAGAAGGAATATTGTTTTAGATATCTTTTCCTTCTCAAGCTATTCTAGCCCAAGAGAGTTGTTCATTGCTGGAGGCAGACCCTCATATGCACATAGCTAAGCTCTCAGCTGACGACACAAAGAAAAACAAATATAGCTTGTTTCTGGAGCACTTCAGCTCCAAGTAAACCAAACCAGTCTTCCCAAATCTCAGAGTACCCCAAAGATGCTTGAATTCCTTTGAGGTGCTGTTCTGGAAGATGGGAGTTATCACAATGTCAGGGACCCTCCACAGATCTCTTGTCTCTCGTGCCATCAGAGAGGGATGGAAGTCTAAAGGCTGAAAGTTCTTCCACGGATCCAACTGGGATCTAAATCATAGGTGAAGAATATCTCACACCTAGGCATTCAGCAATGCCATTAAGCTCAGACTTTAGACCCAAGCACTTAAGCTTACTCATCCCTGCTTTGCTGACCACAGCTCAAGAGTGAAACAATTGTGGCCTTGTGAAAAAGCAGCTTTATTAGAAAGTTGCCCTGGAGTTAAAAAGAATTATTTGATGAAAGCCTATAAATCAAATGAGCGGACCTTCTACATCACAAGTAGGTTCCACAAAATGCTTTTAATGAAATGATGTTTCTGATGTCAATTAGTTCTGCTGACAGAGAATTATTAGAAGACTGCATCCACAAATTTGCTTGCTGCATGCTGGAGCAATCTTTCCATCCCCTTAATTCACTCATGCATTTAACTAATCCATAATATTTAAGGAAGCAGCAGCAGAATCCAGGGTGTTTTTTAAACCAAGATGGCATTAGTGATTCCCTGCTCCCACAGAAGGAATCTAGCATCTAAATCCTCCTACCTTTTGAACAACCAACTTACTTTTCATCAAACACCCTCCTGGCTGTGCACAGCATGTGGAGCTGTTACCAAAGTTTTCACACAGGTCTTCATGCAAGAAACTCCTCCCAGAAAACATTTTGCTTCTCTTACTTCAAGGATATTCTTAAGTCTCATGGTCTTCATAAGCTTGTGTCTTCAACTAGTAGCACATGTATATGTAAGTACAAGGGATTTCCCACTTGCTGCCTTCAACCACAGCAAATATCAAACCAAAGTGTTGTGGTTTAAGCCCAGCCAGTAACTCAGAACCACACAGCCTCTTGCTTGCTTCCCCCTTTCTTCCTCACACCCACCCCCCCCCCCAGAGGAATGGGGAGGAGAATCGAAAGACTGTAAATCCCATGGGTTGAGATAAGAACAGTCCAGTAACTAAGGTATAATACAAGACTACTACTACCACCACCACCAATAATAATTGATTGATGGCTTGGCTTCGCGAGCAAAGATTTGGGAAGGGCTTTAACCACACTTACTACAAGCACGATGACCAAGGGCAAGTGGGATAGGCAAATCTGGTTGGGAAAAAGGGTGCTTAGGCAATCAGGAAGTGTCCGACCAGGACTGTCGTCTCCTGAGTGATCTCGAGCTACCCATGCGCTGGTCCGCCTGCATGTAAGGTTGGATCTGCAGCTTCCCATGCACCTTGTCACCTACTGTTTTGACCCTCGCCTGTCCATACAGACAAGTGAGAGTAAGCCCTTCCAGCCTGCACAGTGGATTTTTTTAGGTGAAGCGCAGCTTGCGCAAAACTGGCCCCACTCTTTAAACCTGAGGTTTAACTGCCACGGCCTAGCTAGCTAGGACAGTGACAGCAAAGTCCACAGGTCGCAGGTTTTGTAAGAGTGTCCTTCTCTTTGATGGAAGACCATACAAGGCTAGATGAGCTCTATCAGCCCAGATTTGAAGATAGGAGTTTTCCTTCTCCTATGAGGAAGGCCTGTCTTCTAACGGAGATTCGGGAAGACCTTCACCCACGCATTCTGAACAAGACTATCATCTCCTGGGTCAATCACAAGCAACCGATGACGCAATAGCACAACAAGCATCTAGGCGGGATACTTAGAGGCGTTCAGTCATAAGCCCGCAGATGGTAGCCTCGCACCAGTGGCTCCTCAACCAAGCTCACGCACCAGGGGTCTGAACCTGCGGTTCCTCTCGTACTGAGCAGGATTACTACCAATATAATAAAGATAAGGGAAATAACAAGGGGAGAGAATATAAAAACCAAAAGGGGAAAAGGAAAAGAAAACAATAAACACAAATGATACAGAATACAATTGCTCACCACGTGATGACTGATACCCAACCTGACCTGAGCAGCAATCTGGGTCTTCCAGGTAACTCCCCCCAGTTTATATACCAGGCAGGACATGCTGTGGTATGGAATAAATACTCCTTTGGCTAGATTGGGTCAGGTGTCCTGTCTCTGCTTCATCCTGGCTTCCTGTGCCCCTCCTCACTGGCAAAGCATGAGACTGAAAAGTCCTTGATCGGAGTAAACATCACTTAGCAACAAGTAAAAACATTGGTGTGTAATCAGCACTGTTCTCAGGCTGAAAGTTGAAAACACAGCACTGCACCAGCTGCTAAGAAGGACAAAAATAACTGTTACAGCTAAACTCAGGACAGTATACATCACTTAGTCTATACCATTCACATCATGCTCAGCTCCAATTTTTTTTAAATATACCATCGCTTTTTGATTGGGCTGGGCCAGCCCTATTGACAGATCCCCTAGTGTTGACCAACCAGATGTTTTTTTCCTAAATGTGTATCCTAACGTTTGAAAGTCCCACCACCCATTGCTCTCAGTGTAGTTTTTAACAGTCCATTGTACCGTTTGATTTTCCCAGAGGCTGGTGCATGATAGGGGATGCGGTACACCCACTCAATGCCCTGCTCTTTGGCCCAAGCGTCTATAAGGTTGTTCCAGAAATGAGTCCCATTGTCTGACTCATTTTTTTCTGGCATGCAGTGTTGCCACAAGACTTGTTTCTCAAGGCCCAGGATAGTGTGATATAATTAATCTGCCAGGCTTCCCCATATTTGTATTTCATCCATCGTCCACCATACCAGAGAGGCTTTAACTGCTTGGCTTACTTAACTGCAGCATGTTTCACATTTGTCAATAACCTGGGCAATAGTGTCCATTGTTAAGTCCACCTCTCGATCACGAGCCCATCTGTATGTTGCATCTCTGCCCAGATGGCCTGAAGTGTCATGCGCCCACCAGGCCAAAAATATTTCACCCTTATGCTGCTAATCAAAATCCATCTGAGCCACTTCAATCTTAGCAGCTTTATTCACCTGTTAGTTGTTCTGGTGTTCCTCAACAGCCCAACTCTTTGGTACATGAGAATCTATGTGGCCTACCTTCACCACCAGGCTCTACACCAGGGCAGCGATATCTTGCCACAGTGCAGCAGCCCAGATGGGTTTACCTCTGCATTGCCAGTTGCTCTGCTTCCATTGCTGTAACCACCCACACAGGGCATTTGCCACCATCCATGAGTCAGTATAAAGTACTGGCCATATGGGGCTATTAATGGGTGCACAGGTCCTGCTCATCACTCCTTGGCTCTCCTGTCTATGGATCAGCCTATGGATGGGAATCAGGGAGTCTCAGTTGGTGCAATATTGCCGCCGGGGCACTTCTGTGGTTGCGATTGGCACTTGTTGTTCTTCAACCTTCAGCACCTCCACAACAGAAGGATCCTCTGAAAGACCAGGCAAAGTGGACAGCTGCTTAATTTCCTCCATCTCTGAGGCAGCTATACCAAAAGCCCACAGGTACCCTTTTGGGTCTCCTGTGATAGTCTATGCCATGGATGCATGGAGCGTCCGGACCAGTCACAATAGGGTGATTTTGCTACTCCTTCCCAGTTAGGCTGATTTCAGCCTCCAGTACAGTCAACTCTTGGGATCCTCCTGTCAATCCAGAAATACAGGTGGGTTTTACCTCTTGATAGCTTGATGGCATCCAGTTACACTGTGCAATTGTAGCAGAGTGAGTGAGCGGCTGCATGGTTCTGAGTCACCGGCTGGGCTTAAATCACGATACCAAGTAAGCTTCTTTCTGGCAGATAACATTTCCCATCAGTAAAGCATCACATAGGGTGAGGGATCCAAGAGCATTAGCAGTGTTAACACTGTGGAGCCTTCCAGGGCTGCTGGAAGGCTGCACTCCAGGCCAGCCAGAGTGAATGGTCTATCAGACCAAAGCAGGTACCTGAGTGGAGCACTGTGTTTGAACAGTGTCAAGGCTGGACAGATGAGAGATTATATGCCCTTTTGCATGACTGCTCTTCAGTTTTTTTAACACAAAACCTGATGGCTAATAAGGTTTGGCACAGACATCACTATACACCAAAACAAGAAACTCCTCATGGTGTGATTTTAGGCACATCTCTAGCAGACCACACTGCAGTCCTAATTCCTGAAAAAGGCACATTTAACATTAGCTTGTGTGTCATTTCTTTTGAGAAAAACCCACTTCGCCCTGTAACAGAGGCTGGATCTTTTCATGCCCTTTTCCCTTAATGCCTCAGGGAAAGGAGGGCACGGTTACCAACACTGCCCTCAATTCATGGACATTTTAGGTCTTCTTTTCCATCAAAAGCTGAAACTTTAATAACAATGTCTAAAAACAAAAAAACACTAAGCCTTTTCACCAGGTCAAGCACTTGCTGCATTCCTGGAAGGTTTCTTCTATTTTTTGTCATCATGATGTGGAATTTCTGCTGGTTTTTCCATCACTGACTGCTTAACACTCAGTTCCCTCATCTGTTTCATCTCTATAGACTATAAACAGCAATCCAGAATAAAAGTACAGCTGAGCTGGCAGTTGGAGAGCATCTCCTCCCTTGAAGCAATCCTGGCTGAATCCCTGAGATGGAGATTGGGTGGCTGAATTGCAGCAGCCTCGTATGAGCTCCTCATATCCCTACAGTGGGGTGTTTCCAGGCACCCTACAGATTTAGGGTCATGAGATTGCTTTAACCAGCTCTTTTTCCTTGGCTCTCTTATAGGCCCAAACTCTTTCACAGAGGCAGTGGCTTACATCCAGGCTCAGTACGAGAGCAAGAACAAGTCCCCTAACAAGGAGATCTACACACACATCACCTGTGCCACCAACACCAACAACATCCAGTTTGTCTTCGATGCCATCACGAATGTCATCATTGCCAACAACCTGCGGGGCTGTGGACTCTACTAAAGCACCCTCCTCCTTCCCTTCTTCCCTTGCGCCCACCAGGAGAATCCTCTGGTCCTGCAGACAGATCCTCTCTCTCCTTTTTCCTCCTCAGAGGATGATGAGGAAGAAGTCCATAAATCCCTCCTTCCATTCCAGAAAACTTTGCAGCAAGTTCAACTTTCCCCAGCCCCGTTTTACTTTGATTTGGTTTAGTTTTGGTTCATTCCCTTATTGCCTTGCTCTACTCCTCCTTCCCAATACACAGTGCTGTAGAGGGAGCTAACCCATTGCCCACAAAGTGCATTTCAACTGCCAAAAGCCAAAAATACTTCAGTTCTTAAAAAAAAAAAAAAAGAAAAAATCAAAGCCTTAAAATACTGTTAAGCAACAGTGTAGTTTGGAACCTAAACTTTTTTTTCCCCTTGAAATTAATGGATATTTTTGATCCTGGTTATTTAGATACATTTTATTTTTTTAACACTGTTACTTTGGGAAGTGCTAGGCACAATATGATCATTCTGAGTGTACCTTATGGCTCCAATTCCTACCTCAAAGCTGGAACGATCAGTATTGAATGCAGCTACCACAGCTTGGATTTGTATATTCTCCTTTTATCCAGACAGCTGTTTGAACAAGTGAAACAGCTACATCGAGTTATGCTGGTGTCTGAGTAAGAAGGACACAGTAACAAAACCTACTAAGCCTTGCCTAAAAGCATTTGTTACCAGTAACAGTTTTACCTCAATTGTTTCTAAATCAATGTTAAAATATGTCTAGTGGTTTCAGTAACCCATTTCTGAGGAGCTTTGGTGGATGCCACAGAGCTGCTGGGCTGAGGAGGTCAGTGGCAGCTGGGCTTGGACTCCCAGACTATAGGCAGCAAGGATGCTCCAGGGATGGCATCCTGATGGGGACCCCATGCACAAAGATGCCAGCTGGGGACCCAGGGACCTTTCCCAGAGCACCTCCCAGCCTAAGTGATTCCAGCATAACTGATGTTCCTGCAGACATGCAGCATCTCTTTTTTGGTTTTGAAAAGAAGTTGCAGAAGGGAGATGAGGCAGGTTGAGGCAGCAGGGAGATCAGGAAGAGAAGGGAGCCAGAAGAGAGTCCCTGTCAGATTGGACTCTGCCAGAACACTGTTCGTGGGACATCTGTGACAAAACCCCAGCCAGGGAGGCGAGCAGGAGCACCTTGGGGCTCAGGGGTGGCCTGCAGAGGAAAATAAAGTGGCTCTTACCCTGTAACCAGCTCACAGCCAGCATGGTTGGCAGATGTGTCAGTAACCCCCTAAATAGTATTAAGTGATAAAACTATCTTTAGTGTTGTACAGTGAGGGCCAGCTGCTGCTCTGCTGGACACTAACAGCAATAACACCAGGTCTCTGCCTCCCCTTCTCAGCACAGCTGAGTACAACCTTTCTCTTCACCATCTCAGCCTTAAAATACCTCTGGTGGCATCAGCTCCCACAGAGAGCTGGCCAGCCAACAAAGCCAGGAGCCCCTCTGTTCCTGAGGCCACATCCCACCTGCATGACTTGTTTTCCCAGGTCCCAGCTCCATTTAGTGCCAGCACACTGCTGTACCATCATAAACCAAAGGAACACTGAACACAAAGCCTGCATGTATCCTCACAGAAATACTGCCAACTAAATCTCTCTCAGGAGTTTTGTATGAGAATTAGCTTTTTGCCCTCAGCTTTCCTGGCTGGCCAGCCATCCTGTTCCTCAACAGAGGGGAGAGCCTCCTCAGTAGGTGTGATTCTGTTTTACAGGATGCTACAAGTATTAATGAGAACGGTCTATACTGTAAGGTACATTGAAATGTATCTGGTGATTTTAGTCTATTGTGGCATGAGCCCAGTGCTTACCTGCAAGAGAACAGGATTTCTTCTCAGGCTGGGAATGCAACCCCAGGAGGTCAGGATGGGACACAGAAGGTCTCCTTTTGCCAAAACATCCCCTTGCACCCAGTTGCTGCTTGACAAGGCACAGGGTTCAGCTATGGGTGACAGACATCATCCACAGGGCATTTTGCAGTTGATGCTGTAAAAGGGACCAACCCTGCACTGTTAGCCTGTGCAGTGTGTCTGAGCATTTTGTGGCCAAAAAAGCTCCTGGATCCAGGGACAGTTGTTGAGTTCCTGGGAACAAGGCTGACTGTCAAGTTGATTAGAGAAGCTTAGTACTACTGTTTGTGTCTTTGTCATGGGCCAGGTTTGTCTTCAAGACTTACAACCAAAAACTCCACCACCATTTCCAAGGATAATAAAACATTCATTACAATCTGACGCCAGAGGCATCAAGATCAATGGAGATGGTGCTACTAAGCATCATCCTGAACCACCCGTACCAATCACACACTTGCATCCCCAACACACACAAGAAAGTAGAGATGTGGCACAGGTGGCACAAAAGAGCAGACCAGGGTCTTGCTTCCACCACTCTGGAAGAGAAAGCAGACAGAAACACTCTCCCCAAACACCCCAAGACTTGAGTGTCCATTATAATTTCTGAGCCCCTGCACTGACACAAGATAACTGATGCTGGCAGATAAAGGTACATGACCTATATGACATTACACTGAGAAGATGATTATGGAAAGGGACTTCTCACAGGACCAAACCAGCAGCCTGTGAGATCCTTATTTGTGCTGCAAAAGCTAGCTAGCAAACATGAACAAGTGTGAGCCTTAAACATCGATGCGTTAATAAGAGGAGGAGGACCAAAGCCTCTCAGCTGGCACCACGCAGGGAGAGGGAAGGGAGTTGGACTGGAGATCAGGCAAAAACATCTCTATCTTTCAGAAAGAGCAGCCGGGTTCTCCGTAGGCAGGCATGGGAAAGAGAGACATCTGGGGAGGAGGGCTGGGAACCAGCTCGACACTCACTGCCCCAGCCCCTCTCCCACCCAGTGTCTTAGAAAATAATGTTGAGACCAAATCCTGACTGTCCTGTAGCACAGGCAAGTGGCTTGAGGACTAAACCCCCTGTTCCAGGTGGGGAGAATAGATGATAGCAAGTAACAACATGATTTTCATCTTTGCCGATGCTGAAGCAACTTGGTGGCACTCAAATAGGGTCATTTAAAGACCAACCATTGCCCCATAGCCCAGTCCCTAATTAACATCTTCAGTCCTACCTCCCCACCTCCCTTTCCCCCCTTCAGCTCAACAAGGGAAAAGTGACTATCACCCTGCCTCTGGGCTCCCCACTCCCCACCACGTTTCTTACCAAAGGATCACCAGAGGCTGCCACTGTTTTCCTTTTGCTGAAACATTTTTCCTGCATGTTTGATAGCCCAGTATTAACGTTAGTATTATGTTATTATGTTATTAGTAGTAGTATTATGTTATTATTATTAACATTAACATACAGTATTAACTGCAATTTTGTATGAAGAGTGACTGTCCATGGGTTTAATAGAGCATTAGTTACTGTAATAATTTATTGGCTGTCCGTAATGTATTTATTAGTTACAAAACCTTAATAAAGTGCCAGCTCTTTTCTAGTGTGAGTGGTTTTATTGTGTCTCCTTTCAGTGTGTTCAGCGTCTCAAGCCTGTTATTTACCCTACATCTGCTCTGTGCACACACACACGTCAGTTATCTGCCACAGCCTCATTCGCCTGGAAATTAAGAATTTGAAAAGGATATGACCAAAAGATATTTAATTTTATGTATTTGGCTGATTTTTTCCCCTTTGTTTTTAAGTAGAACAACTTTACCATGGTTTTTCTTTGTTCCTTGGCTTCTTGAAATTACCCCTCCCCTCCTTGCAGCCCCTTGCCCCATGTCTCTGCATCAGACCATCCACGATTTCCCATTATTTTGGGGCATGAAGTAGAAGCAAAGAACTTGAAGAAATCAAGAGAAAAAATGTCAAGAAACCTCAGCAAAGGAAAACTATGATTCCTGTTGGTGTAACTTCAGCTGGACCCATCCTGCAGATCAGAATTAAAGGCCAGCCCTGAGAAAAACTGATAGCTAAGAGGAAAAGGATTTCCTCTTTTTAAATTCATATAGGACATTTTTATAAATTGCCTCCAGGATGCTATCCTGCCCTGACCTTCTACACTGGAAACCTCCTTTTCAAGTCACCAGGGTTATTTTCCCTGCACTGGGGATTTTCA
The DNA here is from genome assembly GCF_033783945.1 of Neopsephotus bourkii. Classification (NCBI taxonomy): domain Eukaryota; kingdom Metazoa; phylum Chordata; class Aves; order Psittaciformes; family Psittacidae; genus Neopsephotus; species Neopsephotus bourkii. Next base: position 35,241 of record NW_026902100.1, read on the forward strand.
TTTCCCTGGGCACATGCTGCTCCTACAACACCATCAGTCACTTATTTAAATATACAATGTAGGATGAACAAGGAAAAAAAACCAACACAACACCAAAACCAAACCAACCAAAAAAAACACCCAACCAAACAAACAAACAAACAAAAAACAACCCCACACAGAAGAAAACCCCACTAGGATACCTCCCATGAAAAATCTCAAGACCCGGCATTTTTGCAACAGCCACAGGTCAAGAAGAGCCACGTTGTCCTGTGGCAGTTTTCTTTCTCCCTGATCAAGGCTTTTTATTTCTTTATTTTTAAAAGATAGAGACAAAACAAAGTCCTTAAGCTTTGGGAAATGGCTGCTTAACATCCCTCACTGCTCTTTGTCAAGGAACCACCAGTGTAATCTCAAAGCCTTTCAAGATGAAATCAGACATCTGCTAATTTTTGCATGCAAAAGCTACAGTTGAAGTGTAGCTAATAAAATGACTCCCTAATAAAACATTCATGAAAAATGCCAAAATGTGTAATTGGGTCATCATTTCATTAGGAAACGTGTGTTCTCCAAAATCTTTGGCAAATCCAAGCCCCCCCCTTTGGTGCACCTCCAAAAAGGGGCTCGGGGGGGTGTTTGCTGCAGGTGGGTTTCCCGCTGGCTGCTGGGCACCCTTGTTGCACTCTGCTCCATGCAAGGGACCCCAAGAAGGGTTGTGGAGAGGGGCATAGTGGATTCAGCAACTTCAGACTTCACTGAACCCTGGTTCTGCACTGGAAGCTTTGCATGTTCAAGGAGTGAACTAGGTGGATATGTGCAATAGAGGTGGCACACAGACTGCCTGAAATGGCTCCTGATGTTCTCCCTGGAGCAGCAGGGAATGGCTTCCTGCTTATTTTAAGAACAAGTTAATGATGGAGAAAATGTGAGAGCTCCTAGAGAGCTGTACCTGTCCTGTCCAGCAGCACCTCCACACTGGCAGTGGGTGCATGTGTCTGCAGAGAGCCCCCACAGCAGTTTGAGTGAAGCATGAAAATACTTGATGAGGCCCTGCAACAGCTGATTCACCACAGGACAACTTCTCCTCCTCCTCTTGTCCTTCTGTCCGTTCTCCACTTCTTTCCAGTAACAACTTCTGTAGCATGAGGAGAAAAGGATTTTGTCCACTTGTGAAATGCCAATTTCTTAAAAATACAATTTTTAGAGATTTACCTCTATGCTCCTACTAAATCTCTTCCATGCTGAACATCCCCCTGGAGCAGCTCACAGTCTGGTTTCTTAGCAGCCACCTGGTACTTTCAAAGAGGGGCTGAATATGCTTCCAGGGGCAGAAGGGGCCAGCTGGGACAGGACCTGCCTCTGGGCAACCCCTGGGCAACCCCTCAGCACCAGTCTCACCACCATGGCACCACTTGGCACAAGTTCCCTTCCAGGCAGGTCCATAGGACCACACCAAGGTGGCCAGAACTCCCTCTCATCCCAGTCCCCATCCTGGCTGCTGGCTGTCCATCTTTTCTTTAGGCTCTGCAAGTGATGCTTAAGGGGTGCCCAGCCCCTGCAGAGACACAGGCCTCTTCCACATTCCAGTGAGGCAGCTGATAAGCAAGTGACTTTTTTTCTGCTCGTCTTTGAAACTTCAGGTGTCAGCTCTGCTTGAGCAGCCCCACAGGGATCAACCCCAACCTCCACACCTGCCTTGTCCTCCAGCCCAAGAGGACAGCAGTACTCTGTTTCTTCCACCTTTGTAACCATCTCACACTTATCACTGTCTTATTTCACAGATTTTCTTTGCTTTCTAACCATTTCAATTCAGAAAGATGTTATCTGTAGAAGCATGGTTAGCAGGCAAGGGTTAAGTTCCCATGGCTGAACTTGGCCAGGGACCAGTTTTGTAAAAGTCAGTAAGAAACCCAGCTCGGTAAAACACCAGTTGTGCAAAAGGATAAGCTGACCTTGTAGTTAATGAGTATCCTGAAGGGAGGAACAAGGATGTTAGAAAAAGGGATGTGCCTGTAAATAATGAAACCACAGGAGTTTCCCAAGAATGTGTGTGTGTAGCAGTCTAGCTCTATATATACCCTAGGCTTAAGCAGAATAAACGGATCACTTCTATCAATCATATTGATTGTGCTGTGTTCCCTCCGCATCGCGACGACATAGAGTCTCCGACAAATTGGTGCCCGAACAAGGGACTTAGACCAAGGCGAGACAAAGAAACCCAGGTACCCGTAGAGGCTGGGGTCGACGTGAGCGGAGCGGGGAAGCACCGGAAAAGCAGCGTCCGGAGGGTCAAAGGCACCGATCTTGCTGGACAAGAGTACTGAGTCACCTCGAGGACCTGGAGGAGAGGAGCCGGTTCACTGGTAGAGGAGCCTCTGCCTTCGCCGCCCGCTAATTTGGCTGTCTGCGGGGTAAGCGGCATTGGCGCCAAAGCTGTGTAACTCGTGAAGAATATAAAAAGCTGTGTAAGAATATAAAAAGCTGTGTAAGAATATAAAGACCTCTGTAAAGCTGTGTAAAGCTGTGTAAAGCTGTGTAACTTGTGAAGAATATAAAAAGCTATATAACTTGTGAAAAATATAAAAATGGATATGGAAAGACAGCCTATGATTTATTTAAATGCTTCTTAGAGAAGCGAGGTCTAGGAAAGAAATAGACTTTGGGAAAGAGTTTACCGCCCTTCTCGATTATGCACCGCAGAAGCCCCCTCGGCAAAAGGGGGAAGATAAAGTGAAACGGCGCTCGCGTCCAAAAGTACAAGTAGAAAGTGCAAATGTGGTCACCTTCGACCTAGAGGAAGAAGACCCCGAATCGGAATTGGAACCAGACCCAGAGCCTCCGGCAGAACCGGACTTGTAACCTTCCCTTCCTGATCCCGACTCAGATTCAGACGGTTCAGGCAGTTCGGCTCATCAGCAGATGCAAACCAGCCTCAGTGATGGTCAACTGCGACAGCTGCTGAAGAAATTAGAAGCACTGAAAACAAAAGAAACCTCCGAACCCTCTGCCCCACCCTCCTACAATCCAGTAGTAAAGAAAGGGGAGTGGGAGGGGGGTGTTGGGCACGGGGTAGGGGATTACGGTAATAACCCTGCTAAAGGTTGGCGTGGGATGATCAAAGATGCAATTGTTATGGGGGAATTTTCGGCTATGGGTCCCTCGGCATTCCCGGTGTTTAACACTACACAGGGGGAGTGGGAGACATTGGATTTAAAGGCAGTAAAGGAGGCGCGTCAACCGGTAACATCCTATGGGTTAAAATCATCGTATACTCGGGCAATTATTGCACATATTTTTTCTGCATATATCTTAGCACCATATGATATCCGTATGATAGCTCAATTGTTGCTTACTCCCCACCTTCAGATATGATTTAAAGTGAGCACAGCAGAGGAAAAGGCTGGATACATGGCTACTGCCTTTTCTGCTGCTGTTAAACCCCTTTTACAATAAGGTTAGAGCTATCGTGGGGTACTAAAGATATGAGATGTTATAATTGTGGATGGACAGGACATTTTAAAACGAAACAGTGTACTGTAAAGAAAATTAGTTCAGCAGCCCGTCACCCCCCCAGTGGGGTTACTGGTTTTGCAGATAAATGTATTAGATGTGACAAATTTGGACACAAGACAATTGAATGTCGTTGCTTTGCAACCTAGCTTGCCTAGCCCTTTAATGATACCTCAGGGTTGGGATTTAATAGTAATTGATTTAAAAGACTGTTTTTTCACAATTCTTCTACACCCAAGCGATTGTGAAAAATTTGCTTTCTCTGTCCCAGCTATTAACAAAGGAGAGCCTGCTAAGAGATATGAATGGGTTGTTTTACTTCAAGGTATGAAGAATTCTCCTGTTCTTTGTCAACTGTATGTTGCCTGAGTATTGCAACCAATCCGATGAAAACTGCAAAAATGTGTTATCTATCACTATACATATGATATCCTAATTGCAGGCAAAGATTTAAACAAGAACCATCTCCTCTACCTGCTACAATCAGAATTAGTGAAAGCAGGACTGGCAATTGCACCAGACAGAAAGCAGCGATGGCTGTAACTACTCGGTTAGAAGTATTTGCTCTTTTGATTATACGAGGTTATTCACGTTGTCAGAAAATTATGGGCTGTGATCCATCACAAACTTGTTTGCCACTGACCAGGGTATGGTTAGACTGGACACAACAATCTAGCTCTGCTGTTTAGTTTTCTCTGATAGGTTTTGTTGGTCCTCTTAATATACATTTTCCACCTCATAATATGTTTACAATGCTAAAGAATAATCAGTTTGAAGATGTTACCTTTTATCCTAGTAAACCTGTTATAGGATTAACTGTCTTTACAGATGCAAGCAAAATCAATCACACAGCCGGATATGTTTGGCAAACAGACAATGGTTGGAAAGAGCAGAAGATATTTGGTCATTTTTCCAATTTGCTACAAACAGTAGAGCTAAGTGCTGTTATTGCAGTATTTCAACGATGGCCTGACACCCCTCTTAGTATTGTCTGAGATTCTTTATATGTTGTAAGCATTGTTCAACATATAGAAAGGGCAATTTTACAAGAAGTCACTAATCACAGGTTGTGATCTTGTTAAAAACCTTATTACATCTTGTGAATACTTGTAAATGTACATATTTTATTATGCATATTCGTAATTACAGATTCTGGTCTGCGGTGGGTACCAGCTCGATGGGTGAAACACTGGAAAAAGTCAACACTGTCCCCAGGACACCCCCCTTGTCAATGACTGAATGAACTGAAATTTGATCTTAGGACATCCATTTTATGGATGTTTTCAGTCCTTCTTAAGGTGAAGGGAGCAACCTTTTTTACATTAAAGTTCTGCATCAAGACCTGCAGTGGAAAGGTCTGTGATGGACTGTGGACTTATATACAACTCATTTAATACATTCTCTCTGAGATAGTCATGTACTAGAAGCTGGTAAAAATAAGTATGTCCAGGTTTCTATCAACCTTTGGAGACCTTTATAAATACTGCTGGCTACTTCTTCCAACATAGGCTGGCCACCTGTGTCGGAATGAGTGTGCATTTTGGTCAGTATAAAAGCCCAAGCCTCATGCGATGTGGGGGAGGCAGAGCCTCTGCGGGGACGCCTGCTAAGGTTGAGCCTGCCACCTCGCACTGCAATGATGCTTCTCGGAGCTGGTTTTCCTGTTAGTCTCCACAGGGTCCTTGTGCCACGTTCTGTATGTGGGATTGTGTAGTGGAAGTAATGATTGTTGGGATTTTGTGCTTCAAATATTGTAGTTGTGTGGACTGTGCTTGTGGGATCCCATACGTGTGTGTGTGTGTGTTGAGGGCAGACGGTGTTCTGTGTATTTTTTGTTGTTGGGTTCATGTAAAAGTTTCTAATAGATAGTAGTTTAACATTTCAGACAAGAAAGGGTTAATGCAAAAGTGAGGTTGCTGGCAGATATTTATGGTTGCTGCTGAAGCAGGCAGGCAGCTGTAGCTGCTGCCAGGCAGGCAGGCGTTTGTAGCCATGCAAAGCAGGGTGAGCAACTTCAAAAAAAAAAAAAAAAAAAAAAGTTATTTGATAAGAGTTCAGTCCCCATGTTCAAAAACAGCTGCCCTCCGATTCGGCTCCCGGTGCTCCACCGGTGGAAGGACCAGGATGGACACCAGAGCCGAGGAGAGAAAAAACAAAACAAAATAAAACAAACCCAAGCTTAATATGTTTAAAGTAACCTGGGGATGAATCCAAGACTTGGAGGAACAGATAGATCGGTTGAAACAAGAACTGCTAACTGAAAAAGCGAGAGGGGTAGTGCAACCACAAGCCTTACGAGCCGTCACCTAAGCAGCATCAGGGTGGCAGATACAGAACCTATCTACTTCTCAAGAACTGATAACCTGGAGGAGGGGGTATATTTGTGTCCTCCTGCCTACAGGTCCATGGCGAATGCCTGCAAAGTTTGTCAAGCCTTGCCATGAGCTGGACAGACGAATGGAGGAATCTGATGCCTCAGCTGCAGGAGCTGAATGTGAATACCCCAAGCAGAATGAGATAGAGAAAAACCAATGATTGCTAAACATCATTTGGGGGCAACTGAAAAGTAACAGCTTGAATATGTGTGTTTGTAAAGTAGTTATTGTTAGAGGCTTTGATTTTGTGTATGAAACCATCTGTATTTACTAGCCAGTTACTGATAACAAACTACACCTTGTAGTCACTTGTAAAAGAGATGTTAGAGTATGCAAATTTGTAGTAGCTGCTAGAAAATGCTAAGGCAAAAGATAGAAATATTCTAATACAATGGTAGTGTTATAAAGCAGGTAATGGAACAAATTAAGAGGGTGGGAGAATTCCACTGGTAAGAAATTTCTTTGGCTAGTCCCTTGCTGGCATCAGCATCTTCAACATGCTGCTGCACCCTGTAATAGTTACTCTGCTAATGTAAATCTGTGTGTGTGCCTTGCCATAATAACAACTTGTTATTGAATGAAGCAGGTGAAACTGCATTTACAAGGTGCAAGGACTGAGGCTGACCAAATGCCTGCTACCACAATCAAGGGCAAGACTGGGTTGGCCTCTGTGCCTGCCACCCAGAAGAACCTTTAGCTCCGCTGCTGGCTGCAACCCAGCAGGCGTGGAGTGGTGGGGACACATGCCATGCCAGACCTTGATGTGAAGGATGGCCTCCCCTGTTACCAGAGAGCCATACGTGTTGCATGAATCTCTCAGACCATAGTAGCTTTATACACAAGGAGCTGCGACAACTCAAAGGAAATTTACACAAGTTAAAGGAAGGTGACTCTTGGGACCTCACCTCTTGGTTAAAGTCACTGGGACTAGGATCATGGTTAAGCAGTATTTTAAGCCATTTTTTGCCTTTATGTATCTTGCTTTTGTTTATCTTGATTTGTTTGCCTTGCATTATTCAATGTATTCAGCAAAGCCTTATGAAAATTGTAACAAATATGCTTGAAAAAGAAAAAGGGGGAATTGTGGAAACGTGGTTAGCAAGCAAGGGTTAAGTTCCCATGGCTGAACTTGGCCAGGGACCAGTTTTGTAAAAGTCAGCAAGAAACACAGCTCGGTAAAACACCAGTTGTGCAAAAGGATAAGCTGACCTTGTAGTTAATGAGTATCTTGAAGGGAGGAACAAGGATGTTAGAAAAAGGGATGTGCCTGTAAATAATGAAACCACAGGAGTTTCCCAAGAATGTGTGTGTGTAGCAGTCTAGCTCTATATATACCCTAGGCTTAAGCAGAATAAACGGATCACTTCTATCAATCATATTGATTGTGATGTGTTCCCTCCGCATCACGACGACATAGAGTCTCTGACAGTTATCTTCTCCTCTAACTCTCTCTTTGTCTTTCTCTCCCCTCTCTTCCCTCCATGCTCCCCATTGCAGAACCGCATGCATGAATCTCTCATGCTCTTCGACTCCATCTGTAACAACAAATTCTTCATTGATACCTCCATCATTCTCTTCCTCAACAAGAAAGACCTATTTTCTGAGAAGATCAAGAAATCACCTCTGACCATCTGCTTCCCCGAATACACAGGTATGTGCCAGGGCTGGCACAGCCCAGTGTGATCCCACCACCGTGCCACCGGGGTTGGGGGCTACAACTCAACCCAGAGGTGGGTACAGGGGCAGAGGGGACAGGACACCATTATGGAGGGCAAAAGCACTGCCCAACTTCAAGAGCTGCAGTGGGGCTCCAGCACCCCACTCATGGGGCGTGGTTGTGTCCTGCATTTGGTCAGTGCTTGTGGCAAAGGTGCAGCTGATGGGACAGAGGGTCAAGATGAGCTTTGAGGACCCTGGCCACAGGTAGCTGTAGAAAAGTGAAACCTTGACAAGACCTGACTGCCCACCAATTAAGCCATCCTGTTTGTTAATGGCTCCTGAGGAGGTCCTGATGGAGGAGCCAAGATACATGGTCCTCCAAGCTGCATTCTCCCAGGAGTGCCTTTGTACAGGGCACAGCTGGGGAAGGAAAGAACCTCATTACAGCAGATGTCTGAAACCACAAGAGAATCACACATTTTGAAGCAAAACTAATGTGGCTTGGGGAAAAGAACAAACGCTGGGAAAATAGGGTAAGAACAGATATTGCTTCCAAATTCTCCAAGGGGAAGGAAAAATCACCTCAGATTCAGAGGCTCCAGCACTCCCTACAGATACTGAGGTGTCTCTGAACTACTTCACTCAGCACAACTTCTGCCTGTATTCCAGACCTGGGGGACAAGGGGGTCCCCAGCAGGACAGCCCCCATTCCCCTACAGCAGAAGTGCACCAGCATTTCCACCAGAGGTTTTGAGGCTTCTCCATCACAGAAGCAGCAGCACTTTTTTCCCCAGCCACCTGGCAGGACACCCCAAACTATCCCACACAAAATTGTACAGCACATCCCAGCTACCCTGGTGGCACCATGCCACCACCCCTGTCCTTTGGCCACCTCCCACATCGGTGAGAAGGGGAAGTGGCAAGCTGGAAAAGAAAAATAAGTCTCCAGATAACAGCAGCCCTTCCAAAGGTGATTCCAGGGGTGTCATTCAGGCTGCATGGCTTCCCACAAGGGGCTGGGCACAGCTGCTCTCACTGTCCTAAGCAGCTTAATACAACAATGAACAACTTCCAGCTCAAACATCTGGCCCTTCTCCAGCCTTACAGGAACAGACAACAGCAGCACATCCCCATGCAGCTCCTGCCCCCCACCACCACCCCAACCTCCCCCATTCCAATACCCAGGTGAGACCTCCCCCAACAGTACCCAGAGGGGCTCACTCCCGCTAAGGGGGCCCAGACACCAACCACAGGCAACATTGGAGTGGCCACCAAGACTCCCCCTGCCTGACAGGCTGGGAGGCCACCAGGACCCCCAGCCTTTCTCCCACATGCACTCCATGAAGATGCACTACAGGGACTTGCTGGCTATGCTGAGGCAGCAGTGATGCCAAAAGAGCATCCCTGGAAAGCAACCCAGCCAGACACCACTGGAACTGCTGCCCTTCCCCAGGGAAAAAACAGGAAGCGGACAGAGAGGACAAAGCAGACACAGCTGGGGAGGGAGGAGTCCCAATGGAGCCCAGGTGCTCTGTGATTTGGGGAAAAGAGGGGGAAATGGGGCCAAATGGAGTGGAAAAGGGTAGTTGGGGAAGGGAGAGGAGAGAGATGGGGCAGGAAAAGGGGTAAATAGACCCTGCTGGGGGGTGAAAAAAAATGGAAATAAATAGGGTTTGCCTGTTTTTTTTTTTTTTAGAAATAAAGTACTTTGCAAGCAGCAAGGGGCTGGATGCATGGCCAGAGGGTGGTGATCCATGGCCCTGACTCCCCCCTACTCTGTCCCCCCACCTCTGCCTGCAGGTCCCAACACCTACGAGGATGCGGCTGCCTACATCCAAGCACAATTTGAAAGCAAAAACCGCTCCCCCAACAAGGAGATTTACTGCCATATGACGTGTGCCACAGACACAAACAACATCCAGGTGGTATTTGATGCCGTCACTGACATCATCATTGCTAACAACCTGCGGGGCTGTGGCTTGTACTGACACCCCCCCCAGTGCAAAGCGACTTCTAGGGTGGCGGTAGCTCTGGTGCCAGGAGAGAAAAGAAACATGAAAATAAAGATTAATAACAATAACAAAAAACCCAATGCAACCACACACACATGCATGTGCAGGAAAAAAAATAAGTGAAACAAAATGAAAACAAAACAGATTGAATGAGAGAAAAACAAATTGTGATTGTGCAAGTTGGTGAATAAAAAAGCATAAGGAAAAATTATATATATACGTATACAGTATACACCCACCTTTTTGTTGGTCTAAGAGCCCCTCGCTGCATCCTGGGGGCAGCCCTGGGGATGGAAGGGTCTCTGCCCAGCCCAACTCTGAGAGCTGTGGGGCAGAGGGACAGTGCTGGGATCACCCCCATGGCAAAAGCAGGGGGCTGTGCTGGTGCTCATGTGCAGGGGGGATACTTCTTCTCCCAGCACCTATTTGACCATGGGGGTTTATTTTTTTGTTACTATTATTATTATAATTAATCATTGTGGGTTAGCTTTTTTTTTTTATTTTTATGATTAATTATTTCTCTTCCCAGCACAGGGCTGCTCCTTCCTGCCCCCAAGCCCCATCGGCACCCCCAGCCTCCAGAACCTAAAATATACATTTTTGTCTTTAAAAATGAGGGGAAAAACCTGAAAACTCCCCCCTGGCCAAATGTCAAAGGGAAACAAAAACAGCAACAAGGCCTGTTTCCAATCTTGCCATCCCAGCTCCCTTCCTGGGGTTTAGGGTTTTTTAGCATAGATTTTTTGGACTCCCCACCCCACTTTAGGGCAAAGCCCTCACTAGCCAGGGGCTGGTGGGTTTTTCCTCCCATTTTCCCTCCCTCCTGGTTTAACAATTCCCCACTGGTTCTGCAGGTTGGTACCCGAAAGCGCAACTCAGCCATATCAGCCCCAGCAGGGCATTGAGTTGGGTCACATGGACATCAAGTTTATTTTAGCTTTTACTTTGTCAGGGGGGGGATGTTTCATTTACGGTATATATACTTTTTTTTGTTGTTTTTTATTCATTTCTAACTCTTCCAGTGGATGCTCTTTTGTGCGGCCTTGTTCTCCCCCCCCCCCATCACCCCCATCCTTTCCCTTTTAGTGGATGGTGATTTTTCTCTCTCATGTGGGGATGTTTGTGATCCAAAAAAAGTAAAAAAAAAAATCTTAAAAAGCAAACTTAAAAAAGCAAGAATAAAAATTATTAAAAAAATTAAAAAAACACACACAAAACCACAAAAAATCATTGAAAACCCCCAAGAAACCCCAGAAAAACAAATGTAGTGTTTACATTGAAGCCACCATTTTCATGACCAACCCTTTGTCATTTCTACTTTGATTAGTAACTAGATGTCTTCACAGCTCTACTTTTATGAGTTACCTTTTTTTATGAGTTACCTTTGCTGAAGGAGAACAGCCTCAGATGTTCAGAAGAAAATTAATCCATAAAGAGGAAACTAAAAATAAAAGAATATGATATATATATATATATAAAGCACTAGGTCTTTCTAAGCCTTTCATATTACCAATCAGTGAGTTTTCTGTGATATATTACACACTGCCAATGTCTTTCTCTGACTAATGGAAAATTTCATGTGTAGCTCAATAAAGAACATGTTTGTCTGTACCCTGGGCTCTCCCCCTGCACCTCCGCCTGCTTCTTTCCTACCCCTTCCCTTGGAAAAAAAACAAAACAAAAAGACTAAAACTTACAGTTTTGGGGATATTTGTGGCTGGTAGCACAGGCAGGAGGGTCTGAGGTGAGTTGGGTGGAAGGGGGAGCATAGAGCATAGAAGCCCTTCCAGATGGTTCAAGTTGCTTCAGAGCAGCACCAGGAGCAAAAATCCCACAAAAAAAAAAAAAAAAAAAACAAAAAAAAAAACCACCTCCCCATGCAAGAAAATACTTTTATTCCTTTGGGACTGCAGAGGCATCCACCAGGGCAAGGTCTTTGGTTTGTGGCAACATGAGAAACACCCCCAGCATGTGAGTTTTTCCCCTTAAGATATAGAGTAGGGTTGTCCAAGAAAGATGAGATTTTTAGTCTCTACTGCTGGAGAAATTTGGGGTTGGTTTGGGAGAATTTTTTTCCCCACAATCTGGGGTCTTCTTGCAGTTTGGGTTTGGTTTTCTGTTGTGGATACCTTTCCTTCACAGCTACCAAGAGCTGCCTCCAAAGGCCAAGGGGTAATTTCTGTTTCACTATAGCTTTGTCAGTTTCCTCTTCCCTAGCAAGTGAACTCAGCTGCTTGAGTTCCTTACCTTCTAGTTCAGCACCATTGTTGAGCATTGGAGCAACCAGGTGATGATTTGCTCCCCTGGAAGATGGCTGAAATCTTTTCGTATATTCTGCAGCTCGGTTGAGGTCCGGGATCGAGAAGTTACCTCTTCCTCTGATTCCTGTATTAATAACTCATTCAGATGTCATCCCCTGTACTACACGTATCGGGTCTTCATCTTTCTTCACTGCGCGAGCTGCTCTTTGTGCCTTTCATTTGCTTTTCCCCTTGCTTATAGGGGCAACTGATATTGGCATAGATTGGTCCTTTGGTTTATCTGCAGTGTCTATCACGGTGGTTGGAGTGGCTGCAGTGTCTTTCACTGTGGTTGGAGTGGCTGTGGTAGCTGTCACTGGGGTTGGAGTGGGTGCAGTGTCTGTTGTCAGGGTTGTTGTAGCTGCTGTGCTTGGGGGTTGAGTAGCTGCATTGTCTGTTGCTTTGCCATAAGAATGAGACATATTTCCCCTGCTTCTTACAGAGCAGGGCTCTGTAGGTGTAGGCCAAGCCCCAGCACGCTGCAACAAGTCATCCCTCTCTGGTATTGCCAGGATGACAGCACACCTCATTTAAGTGTTTTACTAGCTTTTCTGGATTTTGCACTTATTCAGGGGTGAAGTTCCAAAGCACTGGAGGGACCCACTTGCCCATACTATCCCGCACAGCCTGCCACTCATAACTGTCCAAACTTGGGGAAAATCTCTTGGCGGTCCTCCTCTTAGATCACCATTTAAGCTTAGACAAGATGCAAGCCCAACCCTCCTTAACTTTTGAGATTAGATTAAATAGCGCGTTCTCAAGGTGGTATGGCCGTGGATAAAACACATACAGTATTTGTGGCAACGTGCTGATTCCCAGCAAAAGCAGCAGGCAGGTTTCAAGTTGTCATGGTTTAAGCCCAGCCATAACTCAGAACCACGCAGCCACTCTCTCACTTCCCCCCGTTCCTCCCCCCCACTCCCGGAGGGATGGGGAGGAGAATCAAAAGAATGTAACTGCCACAGGTTGACATAAGAACAGTCCAGTAACTAAGGCATGACACAAAACCACTACTGCTACCACCAATAATAACAATGATAAGGGAAATAACAAGGGAAGAGAATACAATCGCTCACCACCCGCCAACCGATACACAGCCCGACTGAGCAGTGATCTAACCCTTCCAGGTAACTGCCCCCAGTTTTTATACTGGGCATGATGTGCTGTGGTATGGAATACATCTTTGGCTAATTTGGGTCAGGTGTCCTGTCTCTGCTTCCTCCTGGCTTCTCGTGCCTCTCCTCACTGGGAGAGCATGAGACTGAAAAGTCCTTGACCAGAGTAAGTATTACTTAGCAACAACTAAAAACATTGGTGTTATCAGTGCTGTTCCCAGGCTGAAAGTCAAAACCACAGCACTGCACCAGCTCCTAAGAAGGAGAAAAAATGACTGCTACTGCTGAACCCAGGACACAAGGGTATCCAAAGGACATTCAAAACCTTCAGATTTCTCAAATGCTCCTGTAAATAACCCGGTGGGAGAGTGGAGGGTGTGAGGTTTCTTAGGGTGTGAGGGTCGTCAGGTGGCCTGTAGCAGACCCCCATGGTAATGTCTCCCAATGCAGCTCTCCCTTTGACCCTGACCCACAAGCTCTCTGTTGGCTCATCACCCATCCCCAGTCACAGTTTTATATGCTTCAGCCTATCATTGCCATAAACAGCTACACCCCTTCCCCATCTGCCTGGCCTGTCTTTCTTAAAGAGCCTGTGACCTTCCATTCCAACACTCCAGTCATAGGAGCCATCCCACCATGTTTCTGTGATTCCAATGATATCATATCCCCATAGACATGTACACATCTCTAATTCCTCTTGTTTATTTCCGATACTACGGATATTTGTATAGAGGCATCTGAGCTGAACTCCAAATGAAGCTGGCTCATTGTCTGGAGAGGCTGAAGTAGCTTTGCATCACTCTGAGAACTCATTACAGGTGCTGGCATCTGAATGGGAGTGTTGGGATGGATTGGTGTCTCTCTCCCCCAGCGGATCTAGTTTAAAGCTGTCTTGACCAGTCTGGCAAGTCTCCTACCAATGCAGCTCTTCCCCTTCTTTGTCAGACTGGCCCCATCAGCATCCAGTAGACCCAGCTTCCCAAAGGGGGAAGCAAAAGGACCAAAGTGCAGGTGCTGTGTTTACAACCCAAACACATGACAGGAACAGAACACGTCACACTCCAGAAATTTCCAAACAGTTTCCAACACTGAACAAGATTTTTTTGTGTGGGTTTTTTATTAACAATAAAACCAAAACAGCAATGCTCTGAGCAAAACCAAAGATCTCCAAATATCTAATAGCATCACAAAGTAAGACTTCCCAAAGAAGTGAATATTGAAATAAATTGAAAATTGAAATAAATTAGTCACCTAAACACTGATGCAACTCCTTACATTAAATTCACCAGGAAATTTACTAAAAATCCAACAGTAAAAATAGTTAACAACACTTCTAGATAATATTGGGCTCCTTCTAAAAGACAGTGATACCAGAATTCACTTTTCAGAAACTGAAAACTCAGCTGTAAAAAGCTAACATCAGCAGCTCCACGTGGATCTCAGGGCACAGTCCTTAAGGAAAACCAGAGGTTGGCAGCTCAGCTGCAGCCAGCCACAGTCCCTCCAGTCCTAAATAAACTCACTGACTCACGGGGATTAAACTGAAATAAAAAGCAAGATACCAGAGCTGTCTCCAGACAGGCCCATCTGTGTGGCTCTGGAGTGCAGAGCAGGCAGGTTGTTCTATCATGCCCCCTTGGTGGATGGTAACACTGAACCGCAAGGCTGTGTATCGGTCGGCGGGTGGTAAGCAGCTGTATTCTCTTCCCTTGTTATTTCCCTTATCATTATAATTACTGGTGGTAGCAGTAGTGGTTTTGTGTCATACCTTAGTTACTGGACTGTTCTTATGTCAACCTGTGGCAGTTACATTCTTTTGATTCTCCTCCCCATTCCCCTGGGAAGGAGGGGAGGAAGGGGGGGGGGGGGCGGGGAGTTAGCGAGCAGCTGCTTGGTTCTGGGTTGCTGGCTGGGCTTAAACCACAACAGCAACCCATTCCAGTGCTTCATCACCCTCACAGTAACGAACATCCTTCTTATATCCAATCTAAACTTCCCCTGTTTAAGTTTTAACCCATTACCCCTTGTTCTATCACTACAGTCCCTAATGAAGAGACTCTCCCCAACATCCTTATAGGCCCTCTTCAGATACTGGAAGGCTGCTATGAGGTCTCCACGCAGCCTTCACCAGGATGAACAGTCCCAACTTTTTCAGCCTGTCTTCATACAGGAAGTGCTCCAGCCCCCGATCATCTTTGTGGCCCTTCTCTGGACTTGTTCCAACATCTCCATTTCCTTCTTATATTGAGGACACCAGACCTGTACACAATACTCCAAGTGAAGTCTCACGAGAGCAGAGTAGAGGGGCAGGATCACCTCCTTCAACCTGCTGGTCACCCTTCTTTTGATGCAGCCCAGGATATGGCTGGCTGTGAGTGCACACTAACACCTCATGTTAAAGTTTCTCATTGAAAATCTTTGTTCTGGTGCTCCTCAGTGGCCCGACTCTTGGGTAAATGAGCATCTACATGAAGTACCTTCACCACCAGGTTCTGCACACGAGCAGCAGTATCTTGCCACAGTGCAATAACCCAGATGGGTTTACCTCTGTATTCACAGTTAATCTGATTCCATTGCTGCAACCATCCCCACAGGGCATTTGCCACCATCCATAAGTCAGTCCAGAAATCAAATACTGGCCATTTTTCTCGTTCAGCTATGTCCAAGGTCAGCTGGATGGCTTTCACCTCTGCAAACTGACTTGATTCCCCCTTTACTTCAGTAATTCCTGCAACTTGTCATAGGGGACTCCATACACATGCCTTCCATGTCCGATGCTTTCCCACAATACGGAAGGACTCATCAGTAAGCAAGGCTTACTGATTCTCACTTTCTGACAGTTCATTATGTGGGGGGGCCTCTTCAGCACTCATCACTTCCTCCTCCTCCTGTTTCATTCAAAAATCCTTGCCCTCTGGCCAGTCCATGATGACTTCTAGGATTCCTGGACCAGCCGCAGTCCAGGAGGTTCCTCCAGTGTATGGATGATAACTTCCTCATGCAAATGGTGGATGAGCCAACCAGGAGAGGAGCGCTGCTGGATCTCATCCTCACTAACAAGGAGGGTCTGGTTGAAGGAGTGAAGGTTGAGGGCTGCCTTGGTTGCAGCGACCACGAGATGGTGGAATTCAGGATCTTGTGTGGTAGGACCAGTAGAATAGCAAGTAGAATTGCAACCCTGGACTTTAGCAGGGCAAACTTTGGCCTTTTCAAGCAATTGCTAGGGGAAATCCCATGGGCAAGTGTCGTGGTTTAACCCCAGCCAGACAACTTGTGCACTTACTCCCAGTGAGTGGTGCCAGGCTGGAAGCAATCGATGCCCACGTTAGTGTGTCCCCCCCCTTCCCCAGGGGCTGCCCCCTCTTCCCCGCTCCCTTGACCTTACTTCGTTTTATGGCAAAACCAGCTTTCAGCAGGATTTGGATTATTTTCCTCCCTTTCTCAAAGACTTCTTCTGCTGTATCGCCCCACACTATAATGTCATCAATGTATTGCAGGTGTTCTGGCGCTTGCCCCTGTTCCAGTGCAGTCTGAATCAGTCCATGGCAAATGGTAGGGCTATGTTTCCAGCCCTGGGGCAGTCGGTTCCAAGTGAACTGGACACCTCTCCAAGTAAAAGCAAACTGTGGCCTGCACTCTGTTGCCAAAGGAATTGAGAAAAATGCATTGGCAATATCAGTCGTGGCATCCCACTTGGCTGCCTTTGACTCCAGTTCATACTGAAGTTCTAGCATGTCTGGTACGGCAGCACTCAATGGTGGTGTGACTTCATTAAGGCCACGATAGTCTATTGTTAGTCTCCACTCTCCCTCAGACTTTCGCACTGGCCATATGGGGCTATTAAAGGGCGAGCGGGTCCTGCTGATCACTCCCTGACTCTCCAGTCTATGGATCAGCTGATGGATCGGAATCAGGGAGTCTCGGTTGGTGCGATATTGCCACCAGTGCACTGTTGTGGCCGCAATTGGCGCTTGTTGTTCTTCGACTTTCAGCAGCCCCACAACAGAAGGATCCTCTGAGAGACCAGGCAAGGTGGACAGCTGCTCAATTTCCTCAGTCTCCAAAGCAGCAATACCAAAAGCCCATCGGTACCCTTTTGGGTCTTTGAAGTACCCTCTCTTGAGGTAGTCTATGCCAAGGATGCATGGAGCCTCTGGACCAGTCACAATAGGGTGCTTTTGCCATTCTCTCCCAGTCAGGCTGATTTCAGCCTCCAGTACAGTCAACTCTTGGGATCCTCCTGTCACTCCAGAAATATAGATGGGTTCCACCCCTTGACAGCTCGATGGCATCAGGGTACACTGTGCACCGGTATCTACTAGAGCCTTATACTTCTGTGGGACTGATGTGCCAGGCCATCTGATCCACACAGTCCAGTAAATCTGATTGTCCCCTACCTCCACCTGGCTGGAGGCAGGGCCCCTCTAATAGTCATCACAGGATTGGACGCTTAAGTCATGTTGAAAGGGATTATTCTTCTTTATCACAGGAGCTGGAGTAAAATCAGCTCTTCCACTCCACCTGGGAAACTGCTCACCAGAGACTGAAGCCGTAGCTCTCATGGGACGATCAGTCTTGGCCTTTGCTCCTCTTTTTCAGTTCACTCACCCGTTCCTCCAAAACTGAAGTAGGTTTTCCATCCCACTTTGTCATGTCTGCTCCTTGATCCCGCAGGTAAAACCATAGGGTAGACCGTGGCGTATACCTCTTGTAACTCCTCTCTCGAACAGTGGGACGCCTTTTGTTAATAGCTGAAACATGTGTTGATACACGCGAGGAGTTGGATAAGTCAGATATATCGTCCCTCAATTGTTTGAGATCCTGGGACAGTTTTTCCACAGCTGAGATGATGGAAGGGGTGAGATTGTCTTCGAACTCGCGGAGTTTATGAACCATTTCATCCACTGTTAGTGGTACTATGTCATTCCAGGTTACTGTTGCCAATGAATGGGCATATGATGATGGTGCATTCCGTGTAAGTTTTCGCCACATGGGTCGTGTACATTCGACTTCATCTGGATCTACGGGTATATTCCCGTTATTCGGCTTGATGTGATAGATCATCTCTATGATGGCTGATTCTCTCAGAGACTGGATGCCTTTGTCTATAGTAGTCCACTTGGCCGAACGACTCATAACATCGTCCTTGTATGGAAACCTTTCTTTGACAGCTGCCAAGAGCCGCCTCCAAAGACTGAGGGACTTTTTCTCTCTTGCAATTGCTTTGTCAATTCCCCCTTCTCTAGCAAGTGATCCCAGCTGCTTGGCTTCTGTACCTTCTAGTTCGTGACCATCGGCCCCATTGTCCCAGCATCGGAGCAACCAGGTGATGATGTGCTCCCCTGGTTGACGGGTAAAATCTTTTCGCATATTCCGTAGCTCGGTTGAGGTCCGAAGTCGAGAAGTCACTTCTCCTTCTTCTTCTTCATCATGTGATGATGACTCCTGATCAGGTTCTGGATCGAGTAGTGGATACATTGTTTCTTCATCTTGCTGTAACCTTCCTGCCTCCTTTTTGCTTTTTCTCTTGTGTACAGGGGCAACTGATATTGGTACGAATTGGTCCTCTGGTTTAGTTGCATTGATTATCACTGTGGTTTGAGTAGCGACTGTACTTGTTGCTGGGGGTGATGTGGATGCTGTACTTGCCGCTGGGGTAGCTGTGCTATCTGCTACAGCCAAAGTTTGAGTAGTGTCTGTACTTGTTGCTGGGGATGGTGTAGCTGCTGTACTTGGAGCTGGAGTATCTGTACTGGCTGTTGCTTTTCCCTCAGATCCAGCGACATTTTTTTCCTTTTGAAGGTGCTGGAAAGCATTGAACATGGCTCTGTAAGCATAGGCCAAGCCCCAGCACGTTGCCATGATTTGTCCGTCTCTGGTATGGCCAGAATGACCACACACCTCATTTAAGTGTTTTACTAATTCTTCTGGATTTTGCAGTTGTTCGGTGGTGAAATTCCAAAGTACTGGAGGGGCCCACTGACCTAGATACTTGCCCATACTGTCCCACACACCCTGCCACTCATGACTGTCCAGCCTCAGAGAAAATCTCTTGGTCCTCCTACTTCGTCGTTTAACCCCAGACAAGACCCAAACCTGACTCTGCTTAACTTTTGAAAACAGAAGAAATAGTTGTGGGCAAAATACACTCTGTATACGTGCCAACATGGTGATCCCCATCACAATCAGCAAACAAGTCTCAACAGCATTAAGAGGCCATTCAAAACTCTCAAATGATGCTGTAAATGCTCTGGGGGAAGGACTGGGAGGGTAAAAGAATGCCTCCTTCACAGGTTGACCACCCGATAAGGAGAAAAAAGATGTGTAATTGCTAAGCACTTCTATTTTATACCTCCCAAAGTATAAAGGTGGTGACCATACTGGGAACATAAGCCAGATAAGTTTCATGATCAATGATTCTATTGTATTACAAGTCATTAACATAAAGTACAATGAGACAAAACCTTTAGCCCAAGCCCCACACTTGAAAAACACTAATACAGCAAATACCAGATGGAAGTAAGGTACGATATCCTGAAACTGTGAGATCAAGAGGAACAACTTTGAGAGCCAATAAATCAGCATTGTGACGAGTGACTATTAATCCGGTCAGATCTGCTGTTATCTCAACCCCTTCGTGCCCCACGTTGGGCGCCAAAAATAACTGTCGTAGTTTAACCCCGGCCAGAACTCTTGTGCACTTACTCCCAGTGAGTGGTGCCAGGCTGGAAGCAATCGAGACCCACGTTAGTCCCCCCCCCTTCCCCAGGGGCTGCCCCCTCTTCCCCGCTCCCAGAGGGATGGGGAGGAGAATCGAAAGAATGCGACTCCCATGGGCTGAGATAAGAACAGTCTAGCAACTAATGTACAATACAAATCACCACCGCTACCACCAACGACAACAATGATGAGAGAAAATAGCAAGGGAAAGGAGTACAATACCACGCTCCGAACCATGAGTCCGACCCCGCAGAACCCCCCGTCCTCCCGGCCACCCCCTCTTCCGGCCACTCCCAGTTCCCCCCTGGGCATGACGTGCTGTGGTATGGAATACCTCCTTGATCAGTTTGGGTCAGGTGTCCTGTCTCCGCCTCCTCCCGGCTTCCCCTCCTCCCTGGCAGAGCATGAGGCTCACAAAGTCTCTGGTCAAACCAGAACATAATTTTCATCAGCTTTGTTCCCAGCCCGAAAGCCAAAACACAGCACTGCACCAGCTACCAGGAAGGAGAAAAAATGACTGCAGCTGCTAAACCCAGGACAGTAAGGCTGCTTGAAGGTAAAGGGGCCCAAGATAGTTGGTTGACGTTCAAGGACTGCTTTTTCCGAGCTCAAGATCAGAGCATCCTGACACATAGGAAGTCAAGGAAGAGGGCCAGGAGACCTGCGTGGCTAAATAGGGAATTGCTGGGTATGCTCAAGTGGAAGAGAAGAGTTTACAGGTCGTGGAAGGAGGGGCTGGCCACTTGGGAGGAATATAAGGCTGCTGCTAGAGGATGTAGGAAGGCAGCTAGGATGACTAAGGCCTCCTTGGAATTAAAGCTGGTGAGAGGGGTCAAGGACAGCAGAAAGAGCTTTTTCAAATACATGGCAGATAAAACTAACACCAGAGGCAATGTAGGCCCGCTGATGAACGGGACGGGTGCCCTGGTGACAGAAGATACAGAGATGGCAGAGTTACTGAATGACTTCTTTGTCTCTGTCTACTCTGCTGGAGGCAGTCCTGAAGAGCCCTGTACCTCTGAGACCTCAGATGAAGTCAGGTCAACGGAGCGGTTTGCCTTAGTCGATGAGGAATGGGTTAGAGACCAGTTGAGCAATCTGGACATCCATAAATCCATGGGTCCAGATGGGATGCACCCACGGGTGCTGAGGGAACTGGCAGAGGTCATTGCTAGACCACTCTCCATCATCTTTACCAAGTCTTGGGAAACGGGAGAGGTGCCTGAGGACTGGAGGAAAGCAAATGTCACTCCCGTCTTCAAAAAGGGCAAGAAGGAGGACCTGGGTAACTATAGACCAGTCAGCCTCACCTCCATCCCTGGGAAAGTGATGGAACACCTTATCCTTGGTGCCATCTTAAGGCATATCAAGGATAAGAGGGTTATGAGGAGCAGTCAACATGGCTTCACCAAGGGGAAGTCGTGCTTGACCAATCTCGTAGCCTTTTATGAGGAAATAACACGGTGGATGGATGATGGCAGAGCGGTGGATGTGGTCTACCTTGACTTCAGCAAAGTGTTTGACACGGTCTCCCACAGCATCCTCGCAGCTAAATTGAGGAAGTGTGGTCTGGATGATCAGGTAGTGAGGTGGACTGTGAACTGGCTGAAGGAGAGAAGCCAGAGAGTTGTAGTCTATGGGGCGGAGTCTAGTTGGAGGCCTGTATCTAGTGGAGTGCCTCAAGGGTCAGTACTGGGACCAGTATTATTTAATATATTCATCAATGATTTAGATGAGGGAATTGAGTGTACTCTCAGCAAGTTTGCTGATGACACTAAGCTGGGAGGAGTGGCTGACACACCAGAAGGCTGTGCTGCCATCTAGTGAGACCTGGACAGGCTGGAGAGTTGGGCGGGGAATAACTTGATGAAATATAATAAGGGAAAGTGTAGAGTCCTGCATCTGGGCAGGAACAACCCCAGGTTCCAGTATAGGTTGGGGAACGATCTGTTAGAGAGCAGTGTAGAGGAGAGGGACCTGGGGGTCCTAGTGGACGACAGGGTGACCATGAGCCGACACTGCCCTTGTGGCTAAGAAGGCCAATGGCATCCTGGGGTGTATTAGAAGGGGGGTGGTTAGTAGGTCGAGAGAGGTCCTCCTTCCCCTCTACTCTGCCCTTATTAGTGTATATAAATATATAAAGGGGGAGTGTCACGAGGATGGAGCCAGGCTCTTCTCAGTGGCAAACAATGATAGGACAAGGGGCAATGGGTACAAACGGGAACACAAGAGGTTCCACTTAAACTTGAGAAGAAACTTCTTCTCAGTGAGGATGACAGAACACTGGAACAGGCTGCCCAGGAAGGTTGGGGAGTCTCCTTCTCTGGAGACATTCAAAACCCGCCTGGACACATTCCTGTGTAAACTTATCTAGGTGTTCCTGCTCCGGCAGGGGGATTGGACTAGATGATCTTTTGAGGTCCCTTCCAATCTCTAGCATACTGTGATACTGTGACTGGGATTTCCTATTCGAGCTCCTTGTGTAATTACTGCATCCCTCTTACTCCACGTAGCATCAGCTGCATGATGTGTAGAGGAGACCCTGCCTTTGAACATCCAGCCCAGCACAGGTAACCAGGGTGCCAGGAAGATCTGTGCTACAGTGCCTATCTCTTCTGAAGCAGCTCGAACCCCTTCAGAGGCTGCCAGTGTCTCTTTTTCAGTTGAAGTATAGCCAGCCCTGGACCCTCTGTATCCCCAGCTCCAAAAGCTGAGGGGTTGACTTCGAGTTTCTGCTGGAGCTTTCTGCCAGAGGCTCCAGGTAGGACCATGCTCCCTGGCTGCAGTGTAAAGCACATTTTCTACATCTTGCCCTGTCCAGACTGGTCCAAGGGCTACTGCATGAACTATCTCTTGTTTAATTTGCTCAAAGGCTTGTTGTTGCTCAGGGCCCCATTTGAAGTCATTCTTCCAGGTCACATGATAGAGAGGGCTTACAATCAGACTGTAATTTGGCATGTATATTATCCAAAATCCCACAACACCTAAGATAGCCTGTGTTTCTTTCTTATTAGTTGGTGGAGACATTGCTCTTATCTTATTGATCACATCTGTGGGAATCTGGTGACATCCATCTTGCTATTTTATTCCCCAAACCTGGATCTCCTATTCAGGTCCCTTGACTTTACTCTGTTTTATAGCAAAACTGGCTTTTAGAAGGATTTGGATTATTTGCCTCCCTTTCTCAAAAACTTCTTCCTCTGTACTGCCCTACACAATAATGTCATTAATGTATTGCAGGTGTTCTGGAGCTTGGCCCCTGTTCCAGTGCAGTCTGCATCAGACCATGGCAGATGGTAGGGCTGTCTTTCCACCCCTGGGGCAGTTGGTTCCAAGTGCATTGGATGACCCTCCAAGTAAAAGCCACCTGCGGCCTGCACTCTGCTGCAAAAGGAACTGAGAAAAATACATTGTCAATATCAATTGTGGCATCCCAATTATTAGTCTCCACTCACCTTTAGACTTTTGCACTGGCCATAATGAGCTATTAAATGGAAAGCCTGTCCTTTGGATGATTCCTTGGCTCTCCAGTCTACAATCAGCTTATGGATGGGAATAAGGGAGTCTTGGTTGGTGCAATATTGCTGCCGGTGCACTTTTGTGGTAGTGACTGACATTTGCTGTTCTTTGACCTTCAGCAACCCCACAGCAGAAGGATCCTCTGAGAAATCAGGCAAGGTGGACAGCTGCTTCATTTCCTCCATCTCTGAGGCAGCTATACCAAAAGCCCATTGGTACCCTTTTGGGTCTTTGAATTACCCTCTCCTGAGGCAATCTATGCCAAGGATGCATGAAGCATCTGGACCAGTCACAATAGGGTGCTTTTGCCACTCCTTCCCATTTAGGCCTCGAGTACAGTCGACTCGTGGGATCCTCTTGTCACTCCAGAAATACAAGTGGGTTCTACCCCTTGGTAGCTTGATAGCATCAGGGTACGCTGTGCACCAGTATTTGCTAGAGCCTTATACTCCTGTAGGATTGATGTTTCAGGCCATCTGATGCACACAGTTCAGGAAAACCAAGTGCCCCTCGCCTCCACCTGCCTGGAGGCAGGGCCCCTCTAATAGTGATCATAAGATTCCTCACATTTTGTACAAAGGCATTAGAATTCATAAGAGTCAGGGGAATCACACCCGTTCCTCCAGAGCTGAGGTAGGTTTTCCATCTCACTTTCTCATGTCTTCTCCATGATCCCACAGGTAAACCGATAGATGGCTTGTGGCATGTACCTCCTATATATTCCCTCTTGAGCAACAGGGCACCTTCTGCTAATAGCTGAGATGCGGTTCTGTAAACATGGAGGGCTGGATAGATCATCTCTCAATTGTTTGACCTGCTGGGACAGTTTTCACACATCTGAAATGATGGAAGGGGTGAGATTGTCTTTGAACTCTCGGAGTTTATGACTCACTTCATCCCCTGTTTGTGGTGCTGTCACAATCCATGTCACTGATTGCAATGAATGGGCATATGATGATGGTGCACTCCGTGTAAGATTCCGCCACATGGGTCATGTACATTCGACTTCATCTGGGTTTACGGGTGCATCCCCAGCTATCAGGCCTACAATAGATCATCTCTAGAACGGCTACTTCCCTCAGGTACTGGATACCTCTCTCTATCATGGTCCACTTGCTTGGGTGACATATCATCCTTGTAGGGATACCTTTCTTTCACAGCTGTCAAGAGCAGCCTTCAGAGACTGAGGGGTCATTTTTCTTTCACAATCACTTTGTCAATTCCCTCTTCCCTAGCAAGTGATCCCAGCTGCCTGGGGTCCTTACCCTTTATATCATAACCATTGTCTCAGCATCGGAGTAACCATGTGATGATGTGCTCCTCTGGAAGATGGGTGATATCTTTTCACATATTCTGCAGCTCAGTCAAGGTCCGGGGTTGAGAAGTCACCTCTTCTTCTTTCTCTTCTGATTCACACATTAATAACTCTTGATCAGATGCTGTTCCCTGTAGTAAGTGCATTGGGTCTTCATCTTTCTTCACTGCACGGGTTGCTCTTTATGACTCTTGTTTGCTTTTCCCCTTGCTTACAGGGGCAAATGATACTGGCACAGATTGGTCCTTGGGTTTAGCTGCAGTGTCTTTCACTGTGGTTGGAATGGTTGCAGTGTCTATTGTTTTGCCATCAGATTGAGAAAACAAAGCAGGGCTCTGCAGGTGTGGGCCAAGCCCCAGCACATTGCGGTGAGTTGTTCCTCTCTGGTAATGCAAGGACAACAGCAGATCTTGTCTCAGTGTTTTACTAATTTTTCTGGATTTCACACTTGTTCAGGGGTGAAGTTCCAAAGCACTGGAGGGGTCCACTGGCCTAGGTACCTGGCCATGCTATCCCACACACCCTGCCACTCATGACCGTGCAGCCTTGGGTAAGTTCTCTAGGTGGTATTCATAGAAAGTTGGTTAACCTTAGACAAGACCCGAGCCTGACCCTGCTTAGCTTCCGATATCAGATGAGATCAGGGGAAATCTCTTGGTGGTCCCCTTAGATCGTTGTTTAACCTTAGACAAGACCTGAGCCCAACGCTGCTTGACTTTTGCGATCAAACAAAATAGGGCGTTCTCCAGGTGGTATGGCCGTGGTTAAAGCACATGCAGTATTTGTGGCAACATGCTGATTCCCAGCAAAAGCAGCATGCAGGATTCAAGGGTATCCAAAGGATATTCAAAACCTTTAGAATTCTCAAATGCTGCTGTAAATAGCCTGGTGGGGAAGCAGAGGGGTTGAGGCAATGTCCTCTTCATAGGTTGACACTCAGAGGGGAGAAAAACAAAAAAAAAAAAACCCACAAAAAAAAACAACCAACCAAACAAAACAACAATAACAAAACAAACCCACAAAACAAAACACCTAGAAATGTCTGTCCCTTCTCTGCCCATTATTGTCCCTCTACAATTTTCAAAGACTGCAAAAACAGCAGAGAAGAATGGGTCACTATGTAAGTTTGCAGCATCCCAGCAACATAGAATCATACAATCACAGAATGGTTTGGGTTGGAGAGGACTGTCGGAGGAACGACCCGAATCAAGAAGACAATCCCAATATGAGTTACACTTCTTGTTCAATTTATTACACAGGCTCACCTAATTTATACCATGGGTGATAGCTTACGTGACAGCTGTACATCTTTCATTGGCTACATAAACCTGTCCACGCGCCTGTCTATGCATTGCTATTGGCTAAGCTAAGTTTTACACGCATATCTCTGCAACAGCAGGGTGCATGCCTTGTGATAAGTGGTGCATTCCTTGTGGCGAGCAAGCTCCTGTTTCAATGTTCTGCTTGCATTTCTTCGACTCCAGGCCTCCCTGGCTCAGCTGAGTCAGAAAGAGTTCAAGGCTGTCTCACTCAGCTCTAATCCTGGGTTGTGCAGGCCCTCATGAGAATAACCACTGCTCCACAATTCCCCCGTTTTTCTTTTGCACAACCCAGGACGCTTCCTGTCACACAAGGAAAATTTTGCTAAGTGATCTACTAAGTAAGTGTTGCAAGCATTTTAATAAGCAAGGCATCAATAGTAAAACAAAAACAAAAGCAATCAATCCACATATGCATGCCTCAATCAAACTACGTAGCCAACCACTTAACCCCCAGGTTGTGCTGTAGCCCATACCAACTTGGAATACGTATCTACCGTAACATGTACATAACACGTTGGGCAAATGCCCAAACTCAAAAACATGAGTGACATCCATTTGCCACAGCTTCAAAGCCCTCAAACCCCGAGGGTTGACCCCAAGTCCAAGTCCTGGTCCATGATTGCTGCACTGAGGACAACTTCAAACAATTCTGGTGGCTTCAGTCCATGTTACTCGATATTGTCATCATAGACCTTGTGCATTTTGATGGAACGGAGCATGTGCCATCCGTGCAGCATCAAATTGACTGACGATAGGACAAACGTGGCTTACG
This sequence comes from Neopsephotus bourkii, assembly GCF_033783945.1. Taxonomy (NCBI): domain Eukaryota; kingdom Metazoa; phylum Chordata; class Aves; order Psittaciformes; family Psittacidae; genus Neopsephotus; species Neopsephotus bourkii. The sequence goes on from NW_026902100.1 coordinate 61,839, forward strand.
AGTTTATCAGCTTTTGCGTTACCTTCAGCTAACCCATCTTGATTTTTGTGGCTCCGAATATGAATGATGTAATATTCTGCTGAATGCTGGCAGATAGCTTGTTAAGGTTGTTGAAAAAGAGTCATAAGACATTCATTCCACATTTCTCTAATAAATGCATCTTCGATTCATTGTACTATGCTCACCACATACAACAAATCAGTGACCACATTAAGCGGGACATGTAACCAATACAATATTGCCCAAACAACCGCAGTTAACTCTAAAGTTTGTAACGAATCCCCTGACCTTGCAAAAGTTTGTGATGTTTCCATTGATTGCCCTGGCACCATGTGACCACTGCACTAGCTGATTTTTTCCCTGCATCTGTATACACAGTTAGCCCACCCTGAATGGGTCTCATGGATAACTTTGGTCGTGTTATCCATGCATTGGACAATAGCAATGAGGCTTCTTTTCTGTTAGGTAAATCCACCGAGACTTTCCCTTCATATTGCAGCAAGGCCATCTGCAGGCTAACGGAATGCCCCATTACCCACTCTAGGTCCTCCACAGGTATAGGAATATGAACGCTAGCTGGCTCTTCTCCTGAAATGGCAAGTATACATGTTCTCCCTTTTCTAATGATTTGTCCAACCACTTCCATGCATGTTTGAATGCTCTTGCAAGCTTGCAATGGCAAAAATAACCAGTCCAAAATAGCCAAGATGTCTCCTCCGTTTTTCTTTTGCCATTGCAAGATCACAGCAAACACTGACTGTGCATGAGAGACAACCGTTGTTCTTCAGAAATGACTACTGGTTTGTCAGCTTGTGCACCCTTTAGCAAAGGACGTAAAGGCATTAGCTGCTTGTTAGTAATTCCAGTAAGAGGCCAGACCCATTGCAAATCCCCCATTAGGGTTTGAACATCGGTCAACGTCCTCAGCTCTGTGTGCAATTCTACTTTTCCGGCCCATACAACAGAATCAGATATAAGCCATCCCATGGCATGTGTCCTCACCGCTCCACGCCTGCTGGTTCTTCTTGGTAGCAAACACAGAGGCCAACCCAGTCTTGCCCTTGATTGTGGTAGCAGGCATTTGGCCAGCCTCAATCCTTGCACCTTGTTGTCAATGCAGAGTTTCACCTGCTTCATCCAGTAACAAGTTGTTATCATGGCAAGTCACACACACAGATTTACATTAGCAGAGTAACTATTACAGGGTGCAGCAGCATGTTGAAGATGATGATGCCAGCAAGGGACTAGCCAAAGAAATTTCTTACCAGTGGAATTCTCCCCCCTCTTAATTTAACATTGTATTAGAATATTTCTATCTTTTGCCTTAGCATTTTCTAGCAGCTACTACAAATTTGCATATTCTGACATCTCTTTTACAAGTGACAAATTTATACAATACAAGGTGTAGCTTCTTATTAGTAACTGTCTAGCAAATACAGGTGGTTTTATACACAAAATCACAGCATCTAACAATAGCTACTTTACAAACACACATATTCAAGCTGTTACTTTTCAGTTGCCCCCAAATGATGTTTAGCAATCATTGGTTTTTCTCTCCCTCTATCTCATTCTGCTTGGGGTATTCATGTTCAGCTCCTGCAGCTGAGGCATCAGGTTCCTCCATTCATCTGTCCAGATCATGGCAATGCTTGACAAACTTTGCAGGCAGTTGCCATGGACCTGTAGGCAGGAGGACACAAATACACCCCCTCCTCCAGGTTATCAGTTCTTGAGAAGTAGATGGGTTCTGTATCTGCCACCCTGATGCTGCTTAGGTGATAGCTCATAAGGCTTGTGGTTGCACTACCCCTCTTGATTTTTCAGTCAGCAGTTCTTGTGTCAACCTATCTATCTGTTCCTCCAAGTCTTGGATTCACCCCCAGGTTACTTTAAACATATTAAGCTCGGTTTTGTTTTATTTTGTTTTGTTTTTTCTCTCCTTGGCTCTGGTATCCATTCTGGTCTTTCCACTGCTGGAGCACCGGGAGCAGAATCGGAGAGCAGCTGTTTTTGAACATGGGGACTGAACTCTTATAAAATAACCTTTTTTTTTTTTTTTTTCCGAAGTTGCTCACCCTGCTTTGCATGGCTACAAGTGCCTGCCTGCCTGGCAGCAGCTATAAACGCCTGCCTGCTTGGCAGCAGCTACAGCTGCCTGCCTGCTTCAGCAGCAACCATAAATATCTGTCGGCAACCTCACTTTTGCATTAACCCTTTCTTGTCTGAAATGTTAAACTACTATCTATTAGAAACTTTTACATGAACCCAACAACAAAAAATACACAGAACACTGTCTGCCCTCAACACACACACACATACACATATGGGATCCCACAAGCACAGTCCACACAACTACAATATTTGAAGCACAAAATCCAGACAATCATTACTTCCACTACACAATCCCATGTACAGAACGTGGCACAAGGACCCTGTGGAGACTAACAAGAAAACCAGCTCCGAGAAGCATCATCGCAGTGCGAGGTGGCAGGCCCAACCTTAGCGGGCGTCCCCGCAGAGTCTCTGCCTTCCCCACATCGCATGAGGCTTGGGCTTTTATACTGACTAAAATGCACACTCATTCCGACACAGGTGGCCAGCCTATGTTGGGAGAAGTGGCCAGCAGTATTTATAAAGGTCTCCAGAGGTCGATAGAAACATGGACATACTTATATTTACCAACTTCTAGTACAGGAGTATCACAGAGAGACTGTATTAAATGAGTTGTGTAATCTACTAAATAAACAGCCATCTACTTATGACTGTGGATGGTCATAAGTCCACAGTCTGTCCGATACCCCTGATAAGAGCATACGAAAGACCTTAGCCGAAAATTCCCCCATAACAATTGCATCTTTGATCATCCCACGCCAACGTTTAGCAGGGTTATTACCGTAATCCCCTACCCCGTGCCCAACACCCCCCTCCCACTCCCCTTTCTTTACTACTGGATTGTAGGAGGGTGGTGCAGAGGGTTCAGAAGTTTCTTTTGTTTTCAGTGCTTCTAATTTCTTCAGCAGCTGTCGCAGTTGACCATCACTGAGGCTGGTTCGCATCTGCCGACGAGCTGAACTGTCTGAACCGTCTGAGTCTGAGTCAGGGTCAGGAAGGGGAGGGTACAAGTCCGGTTCTGCTGGAGTCTCTGGGTCTGGTTCCAATTCCAATTCGGGGTCTTCTTCCTCTAGGTCGAAGGTGACCGCGTTTGCACTCTCTGCCTGTACTTTCGGGCGAGTGCCGTTTCACTTTATCTTCCCCCTTATGCCGAGGAGGCTTCTGCGATGCCGTGCCAGGCACAACGGGGTGGGGTGGGGGGGGGGCAAATACCATAGACGTAGCACTCTTTTCTACCTCTTTGCGAAGGAGCAGCGGCCAGGAAAACAGATTCCACTTTTGCCCATTCAAATTTAATTTCCTTTAAAGTCTCAGTTATCCATCTCCATAACGTAGAATACTTCAGGGCTTCCTTTGTCCCTTTACTAATCTCATCCCACAACGCCAGTCCTATATGTTCCCATTCAGAAACCTCAAAGGTAGCTTGCGCTGTGGGGATAAAGCCACGATCACGGGCCCACTTTAACAGCCTCTGTAAGGCAGCAGTATCATGTTGCAGTCCTCTCTTAGAGAGAATATGTTGGAGGAGATCCATCACTGCCTCTTCCTCTTCGGATAGCAAGTGCCCCTTCTCCTCCCCGGCTGTTCACCTGATCAGGGTGAGATCCCACAAAGAGTCCCCAGTTTCCCTCCATTCAGCAATGCTGAACATTAGCTGTGGGTCCTTAAGATGTCCTTTCTCCTTCCCCCACCGACATAGCTCTCTGAGCTTCTTCGTGCTCACACTAGCCTCTCGCTGCTTAGCAAGTAATTGTTCTAAAAGTGTGAGTGCCGCCTCTTGATCTGTGGTGGATTTTAGAGTGCGGTCTTACCCGTGCAGGTGTGGGTGTGTAGGCCACATCAGCTGTCACTCCTAGCCGAGCTTCATTGCTTTTGCCAGTAGCCGAGCTGCGCCGCTTTTGCCAGTAGCTGAGTGTCCTGGTTTAACCCCACCTAGACAGCTTGTTACCCACTCCCCCCCCCCTTTCTTGCCCTCCCCCTACTCCTGGAGGGACGGGGAGGAGAATCAAAAAGAATGCAACTCCCACGGGTTGAGATAAGAACAGTTTAGTAACTAAGGTATAACACAAATCACTGCTGCTACCACCAATAATAGTAATGATAAAGGAAATAACAAGGGAAGAGAATACAACACCCCATCACCAGGCGACCGATAACTCACCCCCCCAGCCTGATCAAGCACCGACCGATACCTCCTCCAACCCTGCAGTCCACCCTAGCCCCCTTCCGGGTCACTCCCAGTTCCCTCCTGGGCATGATGTGCTGTGGTATGGAATACCTCTTTGTTCAGTTTGGGTCAGGTGTCCTGCCTCTGCTTCCTCCCAGCTTCCCTCCTCCCTGGCAGAGCATGAGGCTCACAAAGTCCTTGGCCAAACCAAAACATCACTTTTATCAGCTTTGTTCCCAGGCCGAAAGTCAAAACACAGCACTGCACCAGCTACCAAGAAAAAAAAAATGACTGCTACTGCTAAACCCAGGACACCGAGCTTCACCGCTTTTGCTAGTAGACGCTTCCTGCACTGCTGGCTCCTCCGCTTTCCCCGTCTGTGCCTTTGCTGCAACGGCCGGACACAGTTTGGAGAAGTCCGAGTCCAACCTCGCGTCCCTGTTCGGGTGCCAAATGTCGGAGGAGCGACCCGAATCAAGACGACAATCCCAATATGAGTTACACTTCTTGTTCAGTTTATTGCACAGGCTCACCTAATTTATACCATGGGTGATAGTTTACGTGACAACTGTACATCTTTCATTGGCTACATAAACCTGTCCACGCCCCTGCCTATGCATTGCTATTGGCTAAGCTAAGTTTTACACGCATATCTCTGCAACAGCAGGGTGCATGCCTTGTGATAAGTGGTGCATTTCTTGTGGCGAGCAAGCTCCTGTTTCAACGTTCTGCTTGCATTTCTTCGACTCCAGGCCTCCTCGGCTCAGCTGAGTCAGAGAGAGTTCAAGGCTGTCTCACTTGGCTCTAATCCTGGGTTGTGCAGGCCCTCATGAGAATAACCAGTGCTCCACGGAGGACCTTAAAGCTCATCTAGTTCCAACCCCCTGCTATGGGCAGGGACACCTTGCACTAGACCAGGTTGCTCCAAGTCCCATCCAACCTGGCCTTGAACACTGCCAGGGATGAGGCAGACACAGCTTCTCTTGGGCAACCTGTGCCAGTGTCTCACCACTCTCATAGTAAAGAATTTATTCCTAATGTCTAATCTATATCTCCCCTATGTCAATTTAAAGCTATCCCCCTTGTCCTGTCACTACATGCCCTTGTCAATAGTCTTTATCCAGATATTTCTTATAGAATCACAGACTGGGTTGGAAGGGGCCTTCAAAGGTCATCTAGTCCAAACCCCTGCAATGAGCAGGGACATCTTGAACTAGGTCAGGTTGCCCAGAAGTACATCCAGCCTGGTCTTGAAGACATGAAAAAAGGTCAAATAAACCTGTTTCCCAAATTGTGCATTTGCAAATAGAGTAAAGGCACAAGATCACAGGTTTAGGCTGACAGAGCAAGGAAAAAGTCCTAATTGAAGAACTATAGCAAAGTCAAGGATATGAACACTCCATACAGTTCCTGAAGCTGTAGTCTATAGACACATTGCCACAGTGTTCTCCATCATATTTACATGGAAGGATATGCAGTGTTCAGATATTACAATGATGGGTTTCCCAGAACCAAAGCACTACAGTAAAAATCTACCATCTTGGTCATCAGCACAGCCAGCACGTCATCACTGCTGATGCTGTCCAACTTCATCACCACAGCAAAACCACTCTGCACACAGCAAACTCAAACCTCTGTTAGAGTTGTACTCAAAAGGTCACCTGTGAAACATGCCGAGTGACACAAGCTGGTGCTCCTCAATGACTCAACCACCAAGATGCTGGAAGAGGCACAAACCCCTGTCAGGCTGCATCAGCACCAAGCCCTAAAGGCTTGTAGTAAGCCAGCTATGGTCATACCCATTTTGTACCACACGGGCAGAAGAGCTTGGTTGCCTGCATCATCTCAGTAGAGGGATGACTAACAACAGGTCAAGGATGACAGCCCTTCAGAGAAACGACTCTTTTGAAACTGACATCTTCTTAAAAGATAAAGGAAAGGGTTTTAACAGAGTCTAAAAGATTCAAACACGTACTCCCATTAAACTTCCTTAATACTTTGGCACAGAGTTCATCTCAGCAATGTGTATCTTCCCTGTCATCACCTCTTCCACTCCAAATAAATGGCCATGAAAAAGAATGCCATGTAATTGAAAATGAACACAATGTTTAGCCTGTTGGCAAAATCACCATGCTTTTATGAGGAGAGAAACCATTCTTTGGTTATAAATAAGATTGTTAATTACATCTGGTTTTATATGCACATGCAAGTCATACGCTGTAACAGGTTCCCTCCCTAAATGCACAAAGGAGATAAGTGCAACTTAAGCTTCAGAAAAAAACACAGAAGCATCCTTTTAGATACAGAGAAAACAACTCTGAAGACCTTGGGCTTCTCAAGTGCTCAGTAGGTGATTAAATATTCATATGATTCAGTAGCATTGGAAGAGGAGTCTGCTACAGAAGCACATTAACTAATTAGAGACTTCTTGGAACACATAAATATTTATGGCGAGGGTTGTCACAAATGACAACAAATTAGCACACACATTATAACCTCTGGTTTGACAGTTACCAGAAAAGTAAAAAGCTATTTGAAGAAAGTAACTTGCTCATATGGCAGAACAGAAACGATCTAACGGACCATACATGTTAATCACATGGAACTTCAGAAATTCCCAATTCAATCCCTATATCTCCTTTCAATTTTTAAGCACAAGTATGAAAATATAAGCACTACTAAAGAAGATTTAAGAAAAGCACATCTAGCACAGCACACTGTCTCCACAAGCACTTGCTACTATTCACTACCCACTGAGTGTAAGACACAGTATATAGAGAGATCCTTTGGCCAAAAGCCTCCCAGTTCCAACTACCAGCTTCTTAGGGGCTAATTTGGTCAACCTCCTTTACAGCCCAGATGGACATTACCCCATGAAAACATTTAATTAGACCTGGCCTCCACAACTGTCCTTGGGGCCTCATCACCATGCAAGAATGCACTGTTCCCACTTAGAAGATGGCATCTGAAAGTTACTTAAGGATCTAACTCCAATTTTTCTTCTTCACCTGAAAACTCAACACACCCTCATGAATAAAGTAAGGGGAAAAAGTATGTTTTACCAAGCAGTTACACAATAAGGCAGGGTACAGACATGTACACTTAAACTTTCATGCTTCCTTCATGAACCTTTGACCTCTTGTCCTGGGTTCAGCAGTAGCAGTCATTTTTTTCTCCTTCTTAGTAGCTGGTGCAGTGCTGTGTTTTTGACTTTCAGCCTGGGAACAACACTGATAACACTGATGATTTTAGTTACTGCACAGATGTTTTGACTGACCAAGGACTTTCTGAGTCTCATGCTCTGCCAGGGAGGAGAGGAAGCTGGGAGGAAGCAGAGACAGGACACCTGACCCAAACTAGCCAATGGGGTATTCCATCCCACAGCACATCATGCCCAGTATATAAACTGGGGGCAGTTACCCGGAAGGGCTAGATTGCTGCTTGGGTTGGGCTGGTTATCGGTCAGCAGGTGGTGAGCAGTTGTATTCTCTTCCCTTGTTATTTCCCTTATCATTATTATTATTGGTGGTATCAGCAGTGGTTTTGTGTTATACCTTAGTTACTGGACTGTCCTTTTCTCAACCCGTGGGAGTTATATTCTTTCGATTCTCTTCCCCATCCCTCCGGGAGCAGGGGGAGCAAACGGGGGGGGGAGTGAGCGAGGACTGTGCGGCTGATTTTACGACTGAGCTTAAACCACGACAGTTCTTTCTGGAGGCCAACATGGGGCTCGAAGGGTTGAGATAACGACAGATCTGACCAGAGTGTGTCTAATCATATTTGTGATATGCATTCTTTGTTTTGATTTGTCCCTCGTCACAATGCTGATTTATTGGCTCACAAAGTTGTTGTTCTTGATCTCACAGTTTCAGTATGTTGTACCTTACTTACATCCGGTATTTGCTGTGATAGTGTTTATCAGATGGGGGCTTGGGCTAAGGTTCTTGTTTCACTGTACTTTATGGTAATGACTTGTAATACAGGCGGGCTCTGGCAGCAGGACAGGATGGACGTGGCCGTGGACTTGTACCTGGCCATCCCGCTGCGCTTCACTGTCCTGACCCTCATCCTCTCCTCCATCTTCGTGAGGCTGTGGGGAGCCGAAGGGGGTGGCCGCAGGAGCCATCGGTGTCTGAACAGGCCCAGAAGAGTGGCCCCGGAGACCAGGAGGCCGGGAGGGGGTGGAGGAGGTCAGGGCAGTCGAGGATGGGAAGGAGGCGGCTGCCGAGCAGCGGGAGGAGGCAGCGGAGGAACCAGGCTCCGCAGCTGAGCCCAGCTCCGCAATGGCCAAGAGCATCCCCCGGAAGCTGTCTACCGAGCCCAGCGAGCCCAAGCCCAAGGAATATGTCGAGAACAAGATACCACCTTTGGAAGCCTCAGCTGGATCCAGCCTCAGGCTCCCGGGACAAGTGGAGGATGCAGGAGACCACGCAGCATTTCCCAGCAAGGCAGAGGGGGAAGATCTGGACTCAGAAAAAGGGAAGCTTGTGGTGAGAGTGTCGGCAAGTACAGCAGCTACACCAGCCCCAGTGACAAGTACAGCAGCATCATTTGAGAGTTCTGAAGGTTTTGAATGGCCTTTGGGTACCCTTGGGACCTGCCTGTTGATTGTGACGAGGATCAACATGTTGGTACACATACAGAAAGTGTTTTACCCATTACCATTTTGTCTGATCTCAAAAGTTAAGCAGAGTTGGGTTTGGGTCTTGCCTAGGATTAGATGAGGATATAGGAGGACCAAGAGGTTTTCCCCAAGGCTGGACAGTCATGAGTGGCAGGGTGTGTGAGACAGTATGGGCAAGTATCTAGTCCACTGGGCCCCTCCAGTGCTCTGGAAGCATCAGAGGTGGAAAGCAGCTATATGGAGTCCCCAACGACAAGTTGCAGAAACTGCTGAAGGGGAGGGTGAATTATTTTGAGCCTGGCGGGCCCATGACACTTTAGGCCACCAGGGCAGAGATACAACATACAGATGGACTCATGATTGAGGGGTGGACTTAGCAATGGACACTATTGCCCAGGTTATTCATGAGTGTGAACACTGCACACAGCCTCTCCTGCTTTGAAAGACTGTTACAAGAGACGGAGCCCGATATCATGGACCGAATGGACTCAGCAGCTTTGTAGGTATTGGTCCATGCACTGAGATAAGAGTGATGGTATACTGAAAATGTGGCATCTGAGCATGATGTAAATGGCATGGAATAAGGGGTGGATACTGTCCTGGGTTCAGCAGTAGCAGTCATTTTTTCTCCTTCTTAGTAGCTGCTGCAGCGCTGTGTATTTGACTTTCAGCCTGGGAACAGTGCTGATAACATCGATGTCTTTAGTTACTGCCTCTGTGCTACCACATCTCCTCTCCTCATGAAGATGCTGTTCCCACACACATTATCCTGAACAGCATAGTAAAGTTGTTGCTTCTTATTGCATCCCAAAAAGCACTGATCATTTGTGTTTTAGGTTTGCCAACTGTAAAGAGAAAAAAAAAGAAAAAAAAAGTCTCAATTAGTAAGAAACTGGAAAAAATACTTATTTGATCAAGTTTAAAAATTTAGGAGATTCTTTCAAATATTTTTAAATGCATGCATTTTTTCTAATTCAGAAATAAAATCCTTTCATTAAAGAATTGTCTATTATAGGAGAGCTTAAAGGACCTGATGAAAAACAAATGCCATAAACAGACAAAAAAAGATCTTCCCTGAAAACCTATAGAGTTAATACAAACAGCCCTGCTCAGTAGTTGTTTTTTATTAACCAAAGTTATAACTTAAGAACAGAAATACTATGTCATGGGTTCAGATGTTCTCCTTCCTAGTGGCTGTTGCAGTGCTGTGTTTCGGCTTCAGTCTGAGAATAGTGTTTATAAAACACTGATGGTTTAGTTGTTGCTAAGTAATGCTTACCCAGATCAAGGACTTTTCAGTAGCCAAAGGGGTATTCCATACCACAGCACATCATACTGATAAGCGGCCTGAATTAATAACCGAATGTTAAACCTATGTTATTCTTCTGATTATCTTTAATCTCTTTAGTTAACAATAAGTATTTGTCTAAAAGTGCAGCTTGTGTTTAATGTAAACTTGTGTAAGAAAGGAAAAAAACATCAGATAAGGGGAACTGGTGGTCAAAGTTTCCACTTGCAACACCATACATCTGGTTAAGACCCAGTTGAGACTGGAACTGAGGTTTGAGCCGAAGCCAGGGGACTAGTGAGCATGTATGCAAGACAGAGCTGAAAAGTTCAAGAGTGAAGACGACTCGTTTACGTCATCTCGAGACCCCTGCCCATGACCACCAGGAGGCATTGCACAGGCATGAAGGAAGCTTTAGCTCATTATAATATGAAGCAGGGAAAGGATATGAATGTGTATAGGCGTGTTGTGTAACCTATTGCATATTTAACACTTTAGAGAATAAATGTAGAGGGAAAATGACGCTGGGGTACGCATGCCTTTGGAGGAACTATCCCCCATGCGCCTCAGCTGAATAAAACATAGCTACTTTACAACTTTAATGAGTTGTGGAGACAATCTGCGTATCAATGCCAGTATATATTGATTCGGAGAAAACTCCAGGAACAAACTTGCCAACAAAGTTTTCAAGCTGACAAGCAGGTATTCTTTATTGCGGCGCCGGGAGACACGGGGGATAAATCCTCCTAACGTGTGTCTCTCTAATTGCCCCACAAGCTGTCCTTTTATAGCCCCTGGGCATACATACATATTCATGAGGCTACATATGGATTACATCATTTTCCAGAGAGTTCCCCGCATGCGTACAGAATTGTGGTGGTGGTCTCTGAGGGTCGTTTACTTCTTCCAACGATCTTCATCACTTCTGGCAGCCTTTGAAGCACGCGCAGTAGATGCTCATACCAGTTTAATTGGTTCGTTAGCACCAGAGACATAATAATCCTCCCAGCCTCCTACTTATCTGTTAGCCCATCCTGGACACCTGCAGTTCCCAGATAGCCCTTATCCCTGTGTCCTGTTCTTCTAGGCTGTTCCTCTTACAGCTATGCCAACTACAGTGATTTATGCTGTGAGGATTCTCACTATGTTCTCCAGCTGTACTATGGTTTTCTCTCTGTGTATCTTGCTCCTCAGTAATTTTCCATTGCTGCTGTTACAAAGCCATCAAACTTAACATTACTTAAAACTTCTTATAAAAGTTTCTATATCCCATTTTGTGATTTTGTGCCCCTTTGTCTCAAATTCCCCCCTTTTTCTGTCCTTTTGCAAATTCTTTTGCAACATTTTATATATTACCATTACCACCAAAAGTCTTTTTGAAATAATATCCGTTTCTACCTGGTGCTTAGTTTCATTCCGTTTCCATTCTTCGTAATTTATCATAGACCGTTTACAACACCAGAGGGAACATTGTATCATACCACAAGTAATCAATATTAAAATAATTAACACCAATATTCCTGCAACCAGTTGCCTCAACCAGGAGAGATTGGGTAACCATGAAGTTAACTTTTTCCATGTTTCTTCAAAGCCCCAGGAGGTGCCATCCATGGCCATTTCACGAAATATCTTAGTTTGTTTCCAAATTTCCTCCAGATCTGTTTCAATTCCACCACTTTAGTCTGTATAGGAACTACAGCTTTCATTGATTATGGAAGAAACCCCTCTTTGTGATGCCAGTAACATGTCTAGAGCCATTCAGTTTTGTAATATCACCTTAGATAGGCTAGTTATCTCTTGTTCTGCCTGGATTATATCGATGTTTTTACTTTCCATTTCCTCTATGGTTGCTGAGATATTTACAATTGCCTTCTCTAATTCACTTACTGCCAAAGATGGAATTAGCCCTTTTACAAAACTGTGACATGAGTTGTGCTGTTGAATAACAGGGTTAAACCCTCAATTAATTCGTTCAGCAAAACTTCTAATCCAGGTCCTGGAAGGGTACCTGTTGATAATAGTAAAATTGGGTATTACAGCACCTAAGGTGCATGCCCCCTTCCAGTTGGGGGTAGAATCTTACAAGCATTTTTCCACATAACCAATACCATGCTTTCCCTTTAGGAACGGGCCATCACTGAACTACGATACCATCTATGTTAATTGTTAATTGTATGATTGTAATTTGAATGGTGACCTACATCTGTGGCATTTAAACAAGCCTGATCTCCTACTCTGGTTTCTGATGTAATACCCCTTTGTGCACAGGTGTAGTATTTATTACCTGGGTTAGGATTAACTATTTCAAATGTTAACCTTTCCTTTGAATACAGATCGCTAGTGTTCACCCACAAATTTGTCCATGAGACAGTGTTAGGAATTGGAACTCCAATTAATGGGAGATCCAGGCTTTCTCCTGATTTAGGCAACTGTGCACACACCCAACAGTCATTATGATGAAAATATTAGTAACATTCTGCACTAATTTCAGGTATAAATTCTGGTCCCAAGCTTGTGCGCCAGTTATCATATGAGTCTAAATTATGATCGACACAATTTCATACGCAAGGGTACTGAAGGTTCAATCCACCCTGTCTTCTCTGTCTCTGGTGCTTTCTTTATTCTTGAATAATGTGCCCAAGCAGGTTGTTCCTTTATCTTCACTGCTGTAAAGGTGATCAATAATATCTGGTACAGTCCGCTCCACTTCTCCTGTAGAGGATCTCCTGAAAAATTCTTAACATAAACCCAGTCTCCAGATCTGAAAGGGTGAATTGGATAATCCAAACCTCTTGCTCTTTTCCCTATTATCTCCTCCAATTGTTTTCCCAGATTGATCAGAAACTGTTGGAGATAGCCTTCTCCCACTTCCTGAAGACTTTCTCCTTTAAACTGGGACTGATACGGTCTTCCATACAAAATCTCAAATGGGCTAACCTCTTCTTTTGACTGGGGTCTAGTTCGAATTCTTAATAAAGCCAGTGGTAATGCCTGGTACCAATATAAATTTGTTTCCTGACATATTTTACTAATTTGTTGTTTAATCAGATGGTTCATCTTTTCTACTTGCCCACTGGCCTAAGGCCTATATGGAACATGCAGTTGCCAATCAGTTTCTAATTTTTTCCTAATTTCTTGTAACAATTTTGCACTAAAGTGCGAGTCTCGGTCAGAAGAAATTGCCTCTGGTACCCCAAAATGATCTTATTATCTTGTTAAATAATATTTTAATCACTTGTTTTGCATTATTTATTCTGTAAGGGAATGCTTCTGGCCAGCCTGAAAAAGTATCCGTTAACACCAACAAATATCGATAGCCCCCTTTTCTTGGTAACTCAGAAAAGTCTATTTGCCACTGTTGTCCTGGATAACTTCCTCTCCCAATTGTCCCAATTTGATTTCTGTTTTCAGTTTTAGGATTATTCTTAAGACATAGCTGACATTGTTTTGTCACTAATTGAACCGTGGTGTATAGATTCCTTCCTACAATTTGTTTGTCTAAATATTTATATAAAGAATTGCTACCCCAATGAGTTTTATTATGTTCTTCCTGAGCTAACATCCAGAGCTGGTTATAGGGGATTACAATTCGCCCACCAGGTATTTGAGCCCAACCCTCTATTTTCCTGTCCCTTTAGATCCTCAATCAATTTTCTATCCTCTTTTGAATATCTAGGTTTAGATTTTTCAATTGGTAGTTTGCCGTCAGGGATTAAGGACATGATTTGAAATTGTTCAGCTGCTCGTTTGGCTTCAAAATTGGCCAAATTATTTCCAATTTCTTGATCAGAGCCACCTTGTTGATGCCCTTTACAGTACATAACAGCTACTTCTTCAGGTAGCTGAACAGCTTCCAGTAATTGTAGAATATCTGTAGCATGGTTAACCTGTTTCCCTTGTGTGTTCAAAGGTCCACATTCTTTCCAGATAGCACCATGGACATGGACCACACCAAATGCATATTTAGAATCAGTCCTAATATTTATCCTTTTATCTTTAGCCAGTTCCAGGGCTCTTATTAATGCTATTATTTTTGACTTCTGGGCAGAGGTGTTACCAGGTGAAGGTTTAGATTTTTTTTTATTTTTTTTTTTTTCCCTGTGAAGTGGTGGTAATGGCATATCCTGCCTTTCATTTACCATTTTTCATGAAGCTACTACCATCAGTAAACCAAGAATCAGCATCTTCCAGAGGTCTTTCTTTCAAGTCTGGTCGGCTCTAATATACAGTCTCTATGGTGGTCAAGCAGTCTTTTGTTAGTGGTTCTGTCGATTGTTCCTGCAAAAGGATGCTGGATTCACAACGTTAGTGACCGCAATTTCTGTATTATCCTGTTCTACAATAGTGGCCTGGTATTTAAAAAAACGTGAAGGAGATAACCTCCTTTCTGCTCCAGGACTACTGATACCACATGGGACACTAGTACAGTAATCTTTTGTCCCAAAGTAAATTTGCAAGCCTCTTTAATATTTGTGATAACTGCTGCCATAGCTTTTAGGCATCTGGGCCATCCTTTGCTCGCTTCATCCAGCTGTTTTGAAAAATAGGCCACTGCCCTTCTGTAGGGTCCTAGTTTTTGAGCAAGGACCCCCAAAGCTATTCCTTGCTCTTCACAGGAATATAGCCAAAAGGATTTAGTCACATCCAGGAGTCACAGAGCTGCAGTTCTCATTAGCTCTGTTTTTAAATTTTTAAAAACCCCTTCTGCTGTATCAGTCCATTCTAAAGAGGGAGAGTTTCCTTTCAACAGGTCATATAGGGGTCTTACCAGAACACCATAATCATGGATCCAAAATCTGCACCATCCAGTCATTCCCAGGGATGTCCGGAGCTCCTTGACGGTCGCTGGTCTTGGAGTCTGGCAAATGGCTTCTTTTCTAGCAGTTCCAAGTTCTCTCTGTCCTCCTGTTATTTCATATCCTAGGTAGGAAACTTGGGTTTGGGTTAGTTGCGCCTTTTGTCTGGATACCCGATAACCATTCAGTCCCAGAAAATTTAACAATTCCACTGTCCACTTGATACATTCTTCCTTTGTTTCTGTAGCAATTAACAGGTCATCCACATATTGTAACAGAGTCCCGTTTGAGTAGGTGGCTTCCATGATTCTAGTTCTCATGCTAGCTGATTTCCAAAAATTGCCGGACTGTTTGTTTTTTTAACCCTTTATGTAAACTATCCAAGTTAATTGAGTTTCCCTTCCTCTGTCAGGATTTTCCCATTTAAAAGCCAATAATTGTGGCTTTCTTTGGCCAGTGGTAAGCAAAAGAAAGTGTCTTTTAAATCCAGGACGGCAAACCATTTTTGATTATTATTCAATTAATAATCTATATTTTAAAATTTATCAATTTTTTTTTTTTATTCCCTTTGATCTTCTAATTTTAAGGGATACTGTTTTATTCTAATTGGGTAGGCCCCCCCTTTTTATTTCCACTATAACAGGCAAAGCATTTTTCGCCTTACCTGGAACTTCAGGTGCCCATACTCCCACATACACCTGATTAAGGATTTCTTCTATTTCAGGGAGGTCCTCCTTTCTGCTTTTCTGTTGAATTAAACTCAAAACTGCAATTAATTGTTTTTAACTCTGAAGTCCATTTTGCCTTCTTTAAATGTTGCTTCTCGCCCTAACAAAGATTTTAGAGAATTTGGCATGCATAAAAATTTATGCATTCCGATTTGTTTTCCCAATTTGTACTTTAAAGGTTCCAAAAAGAATGCCTTTTTTTTTTTTCTTTTTTTTTTCCTCTTTTCCTTGGTGGCCAGTAGCTCCCACATCTGTAACGAATTCTTTTCTCTCTTATTTAACACCAAATAAGTTACTCCTGTATCCACTAAAATTCCACTTTATTTCCCCTAGTTCATAGTCTTAATGTAACCAGTGGATCTGCTAGGGTAGATTCCCCAGGTCCCCGTCAGTTTAGTTCCAGTTCAGTCACCGGAGCCACTCCATGGCACTGCCCTCCCCAGGCAGTCTCACTTCCAGCGTCCAAAACCCCCCATAGCATGCACACCGGTCCGGTCCCACAGAAGAGAAGAGCCCACTCCCCCACCTCCTGCAGACATCCCTCCTCCCACGCTCAAACACTGGAGCTGCTCGAGCTCCCCTCCTTTCCCCCTTGGTTTTCCTTTTTTTTTTTTTCTTTTTCTCACAGCAGCTCCCCCTGCTCTGCAGGGCCTGCAGATGCCTGCCCTGCAACGGCACTTCTGGTTTAACCCCTTCTTAACTCTGAATGTGGATGTGCCACTGGTTGCCAGTGACAGAAATCTCTTCCTCCTTATCAATATCAGATAGGACAGAGGCAGAGGGTGCTCCTCTCGGAGGTACCTGTGGTACGTGATTTTCCACCCTATCTTCCTGATTACTGTTTTTTAACTTTAAACATCTTTCCCCAATATCAGAGGCTGAGCATCTCCAGCGTAACTTTCAGTTTTTCCCTGTCCTTTTCCAAAGCCAAAATTAAGGAATCTGGTGGAGCTATATTAATTTTGCATTCAGTCTATCACTCTGTGTGATTTCTTAAAGTGAAAAACGTACCTGCATACATTACTTCATCCCATTTTCCTTGCCCCCTTAAAACAACATCAATTGTAACAATGTATTATAGTTCAGAGTTCCATTTTTAGGCCATTTTCCCTGATCTTCCAAAGTATACAAAGTGCCACCATTGGTTACAATATTTTACCAATATTTTCTTATTTACCAAGCCCCCAGGAGACCCTCCAAGTTTTTTCCAGTGTGCCAAAATGCACCCAAAAGGATTCTTTTTCAAGATCTCTTCACTCTGCTGGTTTTCCATTATCAATCTCACATTCACACACACACACAGAGATGGGATCCCCAGACATACTCCACACAGTTACAACACTTGAGACAAAGACAGAGACTTAAATTCAACCAAACAAACAACAGTTAATAACATAGTTATAACATCCTGTCACCAGTACCAGAATCGCAAGACCAAAATCATTACTGTAACAAGCCACAAAATAAGCGAATACCAGTAGAATCAAAAGCAATACTTCCTAACCCTTATAGCTCAGACCATATTGTAACATTAATAGGGGGGTTTCCTTGAACCCTTTATAGTTGACCAGCCTGTCAGTGTCCCAGGAAGGATGAGACCCTTGTGTCCGACCAGCCTGTCTGCGTCCCACTGTGGGAACCATACTGAACAGCCCACTGTATCGGAGGGTGATTCTACTAACCTATTCAGGGACCCCCGCTGACAGCATCACTGAATCAAATCCCTTATGGGCTGTTGATAGCACACTGGACCCAAAACCATTTCCACAAGACACCCCCCTGTGTCTTGTAGGACCTAAATCACAAGATGATACCCCCTGCTTAATTATAACAGTCTGTCACTGATACCAAAACCACAAGACCAAAATCCTTAATATAACAAGCCACAAAATAAATCAAATACAAGTAAAATCCAAAACCTTTTTCTGCAAGACACCCCCTGCGTCTTGCAAGACCCAAACCACAAGAAGCCCCCTGCTTCCTTTGGGTGTATACCAGTAAAATCCAAAACCTTTTTCTGCAAGACACCCCCTGCGTCTTGCAGGACCCAAACCACAAGAAGCCCCCTGCTTCTTGTGGGTGTATACCGAACGGACGCTAGCAGCTGGGTATACGCCTTTACCTACGAGATTTCTTATCTCGATTTACGGAAGGCTTCCAAACCATGCGTACGCTTACCAAACCAATTTACCAAACCAATTTACCAAACCAATTTACCAAACCAATTTACCAAACCAATTTACCAAACCAATTTACCAAACCAATTTACCAAACCAATTTACCAAACCAATTTACCAAACCGAGGTGCCCCCTGCACCTTACAGACTATACAAAAAAAAGAATACCTTTTATGAGATGGTCCTTGTCTGCTCCCGCAGCGATCCGAATGAGTCGAGGGGTCCCTCCGGGAAAAATTCCCGAGGGCCCTAGGGAGCTCTGTCCTCAGCGGGTCCTGCAGCCGAGCAGAGAGGGTCCCATCTGGGTCGCCAAATTGATTCGGAGAAAACTCCAGGAACAAACTTGCCAACAAAGTTTTCAAGCTGACAAGCAGGTATTCTTTATTGCGGCGCCGGGAGACACGGGGGATAAATCCTCCTAACGTGTGTCTCCGTACTGCTATACAAGCCACCCTTATATAGTCCCTGGGCATACATACATATTCATGAGGCTACGTATGGATTACATCATTTTCCAGAGAGTTCCCCGCATGGGTACAGAATTGTGGTGGTGGTCTCTGAGGGTCGGTTACTTCTTCCAACAATCTTCATCACTTCTGGCAGCCTTTGAAGCACGCGCAGTAGATGCTCATACCAGTTTAATTGGTTCGTTAGCACCAGAGACATAATAATCCTCCTGTCCTCCTACTTATCAGTTAGTTTAACTGTAGCCCATCCTGGACCCCTGCCATTCCCAGATACTCCTTATCCCTGTGTCCTGTTCTTCTAGACTGTTTTTCTTAAAACTAGGCCAACTATAACGATTTATCTTGTGAGAATTCTTAGTATGTTCTCTAGTTGTACTCTGTTTTTTTTCTCTATGTATCCTGCACCTCAGTAATTTTCCATTGCTACTGTTACAAAGCCATCAGACTTAACATTACTTAAAACTTCTTATAAAAGTTTCTATATCCCATTTTGTGATTTTGTGCCCCTTTGTCTCAATATAAACTGGCATGAGTTATGGAGAAGGCCCAGATGGCTTCTCGGTTCGGGCTGGGTATTGTTTGGTGGGTGGTAAGCAATTGTATTGTGCATCACTTATGTTTATTTTTTTTCATTCCCCTTTTAGTTTTATATTCTCTCCCCTTGTTATTTCCCTTAGTAGTAGTAGTAGTTTAATATAAAGCTTTAGTTTTATTTTTATATTCTCTCTGTTTGTTACTACCCTTAACATTATTTTTAGTATTAGTGTAGGATTAAATTTTAAACTAAAAATTTAGTGTGTGCCTTTAACATAGTAGAATAGACCAAACTGTTTTAACTTACTAACACGTAGAGAGAAAGGAATGTTCGGCTGACGGGGAAAGGAACATCACAGGACTGATAACAAGTAAGGAAACAGTAAATAAGACCAAGGATGCCAGCCTTCAAGATAGCAGAGTAGCACTCAACATAGAGCGAGACTGTAACAGAACAGAAGCAAGGACATACCAACTGCTAACTCAGCACTAGGACCTTGGAAGTGCACACAAGCACTGAGGTAATTCAGTAAACACAGTGAGGAAAACTATTGGCAACCACCAGAGACTCCCACTCAGCAAGAAAGAGCATGCTTAATTAGGATGCAAATAGTATAATTACTTCCCAGTGATCTCATGAATATGCAAATAATTTCTTGGAAAAGTTGTAAATATACATAAGTATGCTAAATATATAGCTGCTGCCGGCAAGTAACAGGTGCACTCACCTTTGCGAAATGATTCGCATATGCTTCCAGTGCTGCAATAAAGAAGGCTGCTTTCTAAAACTCCAGATTGAGTCTTAGAGAGATTCTCTGACTGACTTTCACAGTAACAATTTGCTGCCCCAACAGGAAGTCTCTGCCATGTTTCCTGTGGATCTGGGGGTTCTCTGTGACCTTCATGCTGATGTTAAGGGAGTTTCCCTGAAAGGGACCACAGCTCCCTGGACTGACTCGGGACCTCGGTAAGACCCTGATTTAATTTCTTTTAAAAGTCATCCTTTCTGGTCCCTTTCCACATAAGGTGCAGGGGACACCCTGCGCGGTGGGTAAAAGGTATTCTGGTTCTGGTTCTGTTTGTCTGGACTCTGGTATCTGGTGGTGGTCAGGATCATGGGTACCACTGCCTCCAAATGGGGAAACCTGAAAAGGTCCCTGCTGGTCTGCATTTTGCAACATTCTGGATCTGAGTGGAGGTCAGGACCACTACCTCCATAGGGGGTTTTGAAGAAATTCCTGCTGGGTTGCATTTCGCAACACTGGAAACAAATTGGTGAACCCCTGGGTGGCTCGGTCACTCAAGAAACTTTGAAACAAAGAGGTGGACCCCTGGGTGGTTTGGTTATTCGGGAGACATTGCTAAAATACTATAATCAATTGTGGTCATTGTACAAACCGGATTTTGGGGAAAAGTGGCCTGTGAACAGAACAATTAATTATAATACTTTGTTACAATTGATGTTATTCTTGAGACGAGAAGGAAAGTGGAATGAAGTAACTTATGCAGAAATGTTTTTCACTTTGAGAAATCATCTGGAATGGCAAAAGGATTGTAGCTTTAATCTTGCACCCCAGGACTTGTTAGTATTGTCCTTGGAGAAAGATAGTGAAATTCACTTAAACGCTGTTGCTCTTTGTGCAGCATAGGACAGTTATGCACTAAACACTTGAGGAATGAAGAGGAGTATTTGGATTTGATTGTAGCCCCCCTAGAAAGGGTATTGTGTATAACAGGGCTGAAGGTGCTGACAATGAGAACCAAGCACAAGCACAGGCACAGGCACAGGCACAGGCACTGGAAAGGGAGATGTTAGAGGGGGGCTGAAGGATTTTGCCCTACAGCAGGGCAAACTAGGGGAAAACAAGGGGGAACTGTGATTGCACCTTTAAGACAAGCTGTGGGCAATGATGATCCAGTCATGATAAAGACTCCCTTTGCCACTATAGATTTGAATATTTGGAAACAAGTGGCTGGTAATTATGCATCATGTTTTTGAGAGTGTTGACAGGGATATGATTATTTGTATAGGTTGGACTGCAGTATACCAAAAAATAATGGCAGGCACATTGGCAAGTACAGTGAATCTTTATGTACCTACCACTGATCCTAACTGGGACCCTAATGGGGACCAGGATAGGCAGGCTTTGAAACAATATCAGAGGTGGATTTTATTTGGTATTAAGAATGTGGTCTCCAAGGCAGTGAGCTGGTCTAAGCTATGTGAAATAAAGCAAGATATAAATTAATCACCTTCTGGATCTGTGGAAAGATTAAAAGAGGTGATGTATAAATATACTACTATTGATACTGAATCAGCAGAACAAAGGAGAGAATTAGGCCATTTAATAAAATGTCAATCCATGTAAGATATAAGGAAAAGGGTACAAAAGCTTAAGAGGGAGGACCAATATAATTTGGGAAAATAATGAATGTGGCCTGGGAGACCTATCTCAATTGGACCACCATTGCCCTGGTGCAAGTTCCATGAAATGCTTCAAATGGTGGTGGGAAGGGGGTTGAGTCCCCAATTATTAATATATATATATAAAAATATAATTAATATAATTATTATTATAATACTGTATTGTGTATTGTGGGATATAGTGTGTAGGATTTCAACTAGGAATATGTTATTGTATATGTGGGGGCATAAGATAAGCTCCAGAGTAAAACTGGAATGTTTAGAAAAATTGCTGGCTATAGCTATCACACAAGAAACCAAGAAATGGGGGAGTGGCCCGGGGGGAGAGATAAGAAAGGATTAGATGTGAAAGTTTGTGAACAGACTCCATGGGCTGCACTGGAACAGAGAATGCCCTCAAAATCAAAATAAACACCAGATGTAGTGGAATGTCAGAACAGGCAGAGAAAATAATTACTTTAGATGGTGATTGAGGAAGACCGGGGAAAAATTTGAAACCCTCCCCAAAAGAACCCCTGTGTCCTGGGTTCAGCTATAGCAGTCATTTTTACTCCTTAGTAGCTGGTGCAGTGCTGTGTTTTTGACTTTCAGCCTGGGAACAGGGCTGATGTTTTTAGTTGTTGCTAAATAATGTTTATTCTGACCAAGGACTTTCTGAGTCTCATGCTCTGCCAGGGAGGAGGGGAAGCTGGGAGGAAGCAGAGACAGGACACCTCAGCCAAACTATCCAAAGGGGTGTTCCATACCCCAGCACATCATGCCCAGTATATAAACTGGGGGGAGTTACCCAGAAGGCCCAGATATCTGCTCAGGTCAGGCTGGGTACGGGTCAGCAGGTGGTGAGCAGTTGTATTCTCTTCCCTTGTTATTTCCCCTATCGTTATTACTATTGGTGGCAGCAGTAGTAGTTTGCATTAGTAACTTAGTTACTGGACCTATCTTATCTCAATGCATGGGAGTTACATTCTTTTGATTCTCCTCCCCACCCCTCTGGGAGCAGGGGGAGGAGGAAGGGGGGGGAGTGAGTGAGCGGCTGCATGGTTTTGAGTTATTGGCTGGGCTTAAACCATGACAGTTCTTTGTGGCGCCCAAAATGGGGCACAAAGGGTTGAGATAATGACAGATCTGACCAGAGTGTGTCTAATTGTATTAGTGATGAGCATTCATTGTTTCAGAGTAATAGTTGCTCATTACAGTGTTGATTTATTTGCTCTCGGAGTTGTTGCTCTTGATCTCAGAGTTTCAGCATGTCAGTATTTGATGTTTCAGTGTTTATTAGCTGGGGGCCCTGGCTAAGATTCTTGTTTTGCTGTACTTTATGGCAATGACTTGTAATACAATAGACTCATTGATCATGAAATTGGGCTGGTATGCATTCTTAGAGTGGTCATCACCTCTATACTATAGGAGGCATATAAAGGAACTTTTTAGCAATTACACAGCTTTCTTTTTCCTTTCCCCAGTGGGTCCACCTATGCAGGAGATATTCCCTCACACCCTCTGCTCCCCCACCAGTCACTTTACAGTGGGAGTAGATTTTGGAATAGTTAAATATCTCGAATATGCTTTCAATGCCCTTGAAAGCACCCTGATCCTTTTGCTGGGAACCAGCTTGTTGCTGCATATGCTTTCTCTGTTTTGCTTATGGTGTGACCACCCTGAGAACACCCGGTCTTCTCTCATCTTGGAAGCCAAGCAGGGTCCTACTCAGGTCTTGTCTAAGGTTTAGCAATGATATAGGAAGACCACCAAGAGAATTTCCCTGGGGCTGTACAGTCATGAGTGGCAGGGTGTGTGGGGCAGTATGGGCAAGTATCTAGTACACTGGGCCCCTCCAGTGCTTTGGAAGCATCAGAGATGGAAGGCAGCTGTATGGACTCCCTGATGACAAGGTGCAGAAACTGCTGAAGGAGAGGGTAAATCTAGTCAGTTTGCAGAGGTGAAAGCCATCCAGCTGGCCTTGGACATTGCTGAATGAGAAAAGTGGCCAGTACTTTATCTCTATACTGACTCATGGATGGTGGCAAATGCATCAAGAGAAGCAGAGCAACTGGCAATGGAGAGGAAAACCCATCTGGGCTGCTGCACTGTGGCAAGATATCACTGCCCAGGTGCAGAACCTGGTGGTGAAGGTACACCGCATAGATGCCCATGTACCCAAGAGTCAGGCCACTGAAGAACACCAGAACAACCAACAAGTGGATAAAGCTGCTAAGATTGAAGTGGCTCAGATGGATTTAGACTGGCAACATAAGGGTGGATTATATTTAGCCCAGTGGGCCGATGACACTTCAGGCCATCAGGGCAGAGATGCAACATACAGATGGGCTCGTGATCGAGAGGTGGACTTAACAATGGACACTATTGCCCAGGTTATTCATGAATATGAAACATGTGCTTCAGTTAAGCAAGCCAAATAGTTAAAACCTCTTTGGGATGGAGAATGATGACTGAAGTACAAATATAGGGAGGCCTGGCAGATTGAATATAACACACTTCCACCGACCTGCAAAGGCAAGAGCCACATGCTCACCATGGTGGAAGCAACCCCCGGATGGCTGGAAACATATGCTGTGCCCCACGCCACTGCCTGGAACACTATCCTGGACCTTGAGAAACAAGTCTTGCAGCAAGATGGCACCCCAGAGAGAATTGAATCAGACAATTGGACTCATTCCCAGAACAGCTTTATAGACATTTGGGCCAAAGAGCATGACACTGAGTGGATATATCACATCCCCTACCATGCACCAAACTCTGGGAAAATCAGACAGTACAATGGGCTGTTAAAAACTACACTGAGAGCAATGATTGGTGGGACTTTCAAACACTGTGTCCTGGGTTTAGCAGTAGCAGTCCTTCTTGGTAGCTGGTGCAACGTTGTGTTTTGACTTTCATCCTGGGAACAGTGCTGATAACACCGATGTTTTCAGTTGTTGCTAAGTAATGTTTACCCTGACCACCTTTGTGAGTCTCATGCTCTGCCAGGGAGGAGGGGAAGCTGGGAGGAAACAGAGACAGGACACCTGACCCAAGCTAGCCAAAGAGGTATTCCATACCACAGCACATCATGCCCAGGGGGGTAACTGGGAGTTACCTGGAAGGACACGGGGTCTTCTGGGTCGGACTAATTTTTTCGGCGGTTGGTATCGTATTCTCTTCCCTTGTTATTTTTTCTTATCATTGCTATCGTTGGTGGTAGCGGTGGTGATTTGTGTTGTACATTGGTTGCTGGACTGTTCTTGTCTCAACCTGTGGGAGTTGAAATCTTTTGATTCTCCTCCCCATCCCTCTGGGAGCGGGGAAAGGGGGGGGGAAAGGAATGAATGAGGGAGGAAAAGGGGGGTGAGTGAGTGAACGAGCTGTCTGGCTGGGTTTAAACCACAACACACTGAGATACACATTTACCAAAAGCCACCCCGTTAGTCAACACCAAGGTATCTGCCATCAGGGCTGGCCCAGCCCAATCAGAACTTTTCAGTCTCTCATGGTCTGCCAAGGAGGAGGGGCACAAGAATCCAGGAGGGAGCAGAGACAGGACACTTGACCCAAACTAGCCAAAGGGGTATTCCATACCACAGCACGTCATGTCCAGTATATAAACTGGGAGGAGTTACCCAGAAGAGTAGATTGCAGCTTGGTTTGGGCTGAGTATTGGTTGGCAGATGATGAGCAATTGTATTATGCATCAGTTGGATTTACTCGGTTTTTTTTCCTTTTTTCCTTTCCCCTTTTATTTTTATATTCTCTCTTCTTGTTTCTTTCCTTATTAATTAAATTATTATTAGTAAAAGCAGTTTTATATTATACTTTAGTTATTGGATTGGTTTTATCTCAACCCATGGGGTTTACATTATTTCAATTGTCCTCTCCATCCTGCCCAGGTAGAGGGATGCAGGGGGTAAGGGAGGAGTGAGTGAACCACTGCCTTGTTCTGAGTTACCGGCTGGGCTTAAACAAAGACAGAGTACTGTGGCGTATCAAAGACAGACTTCAGTTCTGGTGAAATCTGAAGACCTTTATTACACGTCTCGCATCCCTTTTATTGTCTACTAAGTGCTAAGCAGTAATTTTCCACTCATCTTACTTCCTTGTCATCCTGATTCAGCAAAACCACTAAGGGTTACAAAGACTATAAATATTTACATTGCTTGGTCTGTTTTTGAGTTGCACATCCTGCTTTATCTTGAAAATCACCTGCTTTGTTTTGCTAACCCATCTCGACCCTTCATTGTTCTGTTTACAGTTCCCAAGGCTTAAGCCCGACCAGGGCAATAACACCTGAATCAATTTTGTTAATTATTTCTGTCCCGTTACCCACAGAGTACACTGAACAAGGATTTTAAAATTGTGTTCAAAACTAATCGTTTCGATACTATCCAGATATCTGGAAACTGGTCTGCCCTGTTCTTTCTAAACTCATGATCCCAGATGAAAGTGTTCATCACTATCCTGCATGACATCCTTTTCTCTAAACTTTAGAGACATCAATTTGACAGATGAACCACACAGTGGACAAAGAATTGCCTGGATGGCCGCATGTAGAGAGTTGCGGTCAATGGCTCTGTGTTCACCTGGAAAGCATTAACTAGCTGTGTCACTCAGGGGTCGGTGTTGGGACTGATTCTGTTCAACATCTTTCTTGGCGTGATGGACAGTGGTATTGAAGGCTGCATGAAGACCTCATAGCAGCCTTCCAGTATCTGAAGGGGGGCCTATAATGATGCTGGGGAGGGACTCTTCATTAGGGACTGTAGTGAGACAAGGGGGGGCACGAAATTACTAAATGGAATATAGAAATCTTTAGAAGTAGCTTTAAGTAGTGTTAAGTTTGATGGCTTTGTAACAGTAGCAATGGAAAATTACTGAGGTGCAGGGTACATAGAGAAAAATATATAAAGAGAGTGCAGCTAGAGAACATACTGAGAATTCTCACAAGATAAATCGTTATAGTTGACATACCTTTAAGAAAAAAACAGCCTAGAAAAACAGGACACAGGGATAAGGGGTATCTGGGAACTGCAGGTGTCCAGGATGGGCTACAGTTGAACTAACTGATAAGTAGGAGGGTAAGAGGATTATTATGTCTCTGGTGCTAGCGAACCAATTAAACTGGTATGTGCATCTACTGCGCGTGCTTCAAAGGCTGCCAGAAGTGATGAAGATTGTTGGACGAAGTAAACGACCCTCAGAGACCACCACCACAATTCTGAACGCATGCGGGGAACTCTCTGGAAAGTGATGTAATCCATATGTAGCCTCATGAATATGTATGTATGCCCAGGGGCTATAAAAGGACGGCTTGTGTGGCAATTAGGGATATACACTCTAGGTGGAGATATCCCCCGTGTCTCCCGGCGCCGTAATAAAGAATACCTGCTTGTCAGCTTAAAAACTTTGTTGGCAAGTTTGTTCTTAGAGTATTCTCCGAATCAGTAGTGATAGAACAAGGGATAATGGGTAGGAAGAAATTCCCTGGTAGGAAGAAATTGCCGCTGGTACCCCAAAACGAGGTATTATCTCGATAAATAATGGTTTAATCACTTGTTTTACATTATTTATCCTACAAGGGAATGCTTTTGGCCAGCCGGAAAAAGTATCCGTTAACACCAACAAATACTGATAATCCCCTTTTCTTGGTAATTCAGAAAAATCTATTTGCCACTGCTGTCCTCGATAACTTCCTCTCCCAATAGTCCCAATTTGATTTCTATTTTCAGTTTTAGGATTATTCTTAAGACATAACTGACATTGTTTCATCACTAATTGAACGGTGGTGTATAGATTCCTTCCTACAATTTGTGTTTTATTATTTTCCTCCTGAACTAACTTACAGAGTTGGCTATAGGGGATTACAATTCGCCCATCAGGTATCTGGACCCCACCCTCTTTATTTTCCTGTCCTTTTAGATCCTCAGTCAGTTTTCTATCATCTTTTGAATACCTAGGTTTAGATTTTTCAATTGTTAGTTTGCCATCAGGGATTAAGGACATGATTTGAGGTTGTTCAGCTGCTCGTTTGGCTTTAAAATCAGCCCAATTATTTCAAATTTCCTGATCAGAGTCACCTTGTTGATATCCTTTACAGTACATAATAGATACTTCTTCAGGTAGCTGAACAGCTTCCAGTAGTTGTAGAATTTCTGTAGCATGTTTAATCTGTTTCCCTTGTGTGTTCAAAAGTCCTCGTTCTTTCCAGATAGCACCATGTGCACGTACCACACCAAATATGTATTTAGAATCGTTAATGCTATTATTTCTGCCTTCTGGGCAGAGGTGTTTACAGGTAAAAGTTTAGCTTCTATTACCTGTGAAGTGGTGGTAACGGCATATCCCGCCTTCCGTTCACCATTTTTCATGAAGCTACTACCATCAGTAAACCAAGAATCAGCATCTTCCAGAGGTTTTTCTTTCAAACTTGGTCAGCTTGAATATACAGTCTCTATCATGGTCAAGCAGTCATGTGCTAGTGGTTCTGTCGACTGTTCCTGCAAAAGGATGGTAGATTCACAATGTTAGTGACCATAATTTCTATGTCATCTTGTTCCACAAGGGTGGCCTGGTATTTTAAAAAACATGAAGGAGATAACCAGTGGGCTCCTTTCTGTTCCAGGACTGCTGATACAACATGGGACACTAGTACAGTAATCTTTTGTTCCAGGATGAATTTGCGAACCTCTTCAATATTTATGACAACTGCTGCCACAGCCCTTAGGCATCCTGGCCATCCTTTGCTCACTTCATCCAGCTGTTTTGAAAAATACGACACTGCCATTCTGTATGGTCCTAGTTTCTAAGCAAGGACCCCCAAAGCTATTCTTTGTTTTTCATATGAATATAGCCATAATGGTTTAGTCACATCTGAAAGTCCCAGAGGTGGAGCTCTCATTAAGTCTACCTTTAAATTTCTAAAAGCCTCTTCTGCTTTATCAGTCCAGTCTGGAGATCGAGGGTTTCCCTTCAACAGTTCATATACTGGTCTTACCAGAACACCATAATCATGGATCCAAAGTCTGCACCATTCAGTCATTCCCAGGAATGGCTGGAGCTCCTTGATGGTTGACGGTCGTGGAGTATGGCAAATGGCTTCTTTTCTAGCAGTTCCAAGTTCTGTCTGTCCTCCTGTTATTTCATATCCTAGGTAGGAAACTCGGGTTTGGATTAGTTGGGCCTTTTGTCTGGACACCTGATAACCATTCTGTCCCAGGAAATTTAATAATTCCACTGTCCACTGGATACATTCTTCCTTTGTTTCTGTAGCAATTAATAGGTCGTCCACATATTGTAACAGAGTCCCCGTCTGAGTAGGTGGCTTCCATGATTCTAGTTCCAGTGCTAACTGATTTCCAAAAATTGCTGGACTGTTTTTAAACCCATGTGGTAATGCTGTCCAAGTTAATTGAGTTTTTCTTCCGGTGTCAGGATTTTCACATTCAAAAGCAAATAATTTTGGCTTTTTTTGGCCAATGGTAAGCAAAAGAAAGCGTCCTTTAAATCCAAGTTGGTAAACAATTTCTGACTATTATTCAATATAGTGAACAAATCATTCAAATTAGCTTCTCCTGGGTGACTGTCCTCTGAAGTTTTGTTGATTGCTCTGAGATCTTGAACCAATCTGCAGTTTTTCCCAGCATATTTCTTTTCTGTCCAGATAGGAGTATAAAGATGGACCTTGACACACTTTAGAGGTGGGCCAATGCCAACTTCATGAAGGACAACAATGTTCAAGCTCCTAAACCTGGGTCGGGGCAATCCCAGGCACAGCTACAGATAGGCCAGAGAAGAAATTCAGAGCAGCCCTGTGGAGAAGGACTTGGGGGTGTTGGTTGATGAGAAACTTAACATGAGCTGGCAGTGTACGCTTGCAGCCCAGAACACCAACCATAACCTGGGCTGCATCAAAAAGAGCGTAACCAGCAGGTCGAAGGAGGTGATTCTGCCCCTCTGCTCTCGTGAGACCTCACTTGGAGTACTCTGCGCAGTTGTGGTGTCCTCAACATAAGAAGGACATGGAGCTGTTTGTTAGAGCAAGTCCAGAGGAGGACCATGAGGATGATCAGGGGGCTGGATCACCTCCCTTAATGAAGACAGGCTGAGAAAGTTGGGGTCTTCAGCCTGGAGAAGGCTGGATTGGTCATGTATTCCTTCTTAATTACTATTCTCTCTATGCAGTAATGATTTTATGCATAGGTAATTTTCTTCTGCACTTTATCTCTGATTTGCTTTTTTTTACTTGTTCACTGTATAGAGATATACACCCGGTTAGTGTTAGTGTGCTTATTTGCTTTAGTGTGCTTGTTTAATAAACTGTGCATGGTATACAGCTAGTGTGTGGTCATTTTGTTGAGTACCCTGCCTGTCAGCAGAACACTGCCTTCTTCCCTTAATGCATCTTCCTAATGTACTGTCCTGAGTTCAGCTGTAAAAGCTATTTTTCACCTTCCTAGCAACTCGTGCAGTGCTGTGGTTTGGCTTTAGTTTGAGAACAATGCTGATAACACCAGTGTTTTAGTTGTTCCTAAGTAATACCCTAATAAAGGACTTTTCAGCCTCTCATGCTCTGCCAATGAGGAAGGGCACAAGAAGCCAGGAGGAAGCAGAGACAGGACAGCTGACCCAAACTAGCCAAAGGGGTATTCCATATCACAGCACTTCATGCCCAGTATATAAACTAGGGGAAGTCACCTGGAAATCTCAGATTGCTGCTCAGGTCAGGCTGGGTATCGTTCGGTGGGTGGTGAGCAATAGTATTGTGCATCACTTGTGTTTATTTTTTTCCCCTTTCTCTTTTTAGTTTTATATTCTCTCCGCTTGTTATTTCCCTTATTAATATGAGAAGTAGCAGTTTAATATAAAACTTTAGTTATTGGACTGATCTTTTTTCAACTTGTGGGGTTTACATTCTTTCGATTCTCCTCCCTATCCTGCCAGGAGGGGGCAAGGTGTAAGGGTGGTGGTGAGAGAATGGTTGCATGGTTCCGAGTTACCACCTGGGCTTTAGCCAGGACATGTGATTACCATGGTGGAAGCAACCATGGGATGACTGGAAACATATGCTGTGCCCCACATCACTGCCCAGAACACTATCCTGGGCCTTGAGAAACAGATTTTGTGGCTCCACAGCACCCCACAGACAATTGAGTCAGATAATGGGACTCATTTCCAGAACAACCTTACAGACACTTGGTCCAAAGAGCATGGCATTGAGTCGGTATATCACATCCCCTGCCATGCAATAGCCTTTGGGAAAATCCAGCGGTACAAGGGGATTTTAAAAACTACACTGAGAGTAATGGCTGGTGGTAGGAATTTCAAACGTTAGGATGAACATTTACCAAAGGCCACCTGGTTGGTCAACAACAGAGGATCTGCCAACAGGACTGGCCCAGCCCAATCAAACTTCTACATACTGTAGAAGGGGATAAAGTTCCTGTGGTGCACATAAAGAATCTGCTGGGGAAGACAGTCCAGGTTATTCCTGCTTCAGGTAAAGGCAAACACACTCGTGGGATTGCTTTTGCTCAGGGACCACAATATACTTGGTGCGTAGTGCGGGAAGATGGGGAAGTCCAATGTGTACCTCAAGGGGATTTGATTTTAGGGGAAAACAGCCTATGAACTCAATTGTATGCTGTTGCCTGCTATGTAATACTTTTATAGCCCACCAGCTAGATTATCTTTAGGTCACTAGCGACTGACCCTGACTTCCCTCAGATCATCACCCCAACAAAGAATGAACTTTGATGAAACCTGACGAGCTCAGAAGTGACCAGACAAGTTCGGTGGTGTCATCAGCTGGCAGCAACCCAGCACTACACACCGTCACTCCTGCCCTGACAGACTGCTACAAGAGATGGAGCCTGACATCATGGACTGGATGAATTCATCAGCTTTATAGGGATTAGATCCATGGACTAAGGAATGATATCTCTTGCTTTGTGTGTATGTGGGTGTGTATATATATATATATATACATATATATATGAGACAAGAGTGATGGTACATTGAAAAGTGTGGGATCTGAGCATGATGTGAGTGGTATGGAATAAGGGGTGGATACTGTCCTGGGTTCAACAGTAGCAGTCATTTCTCTCCTCCTTAGTAGCTGGTGCAGTGCTGTGGCTTTGACTTTCTGCCTGGGAACAATGCTGATAACACTGATGTTTTTAGCTGTTGCCAAGTCATGTTTACTCTGACTAAGGACTTTGTGAGTCTCATGCTCTGCCAGGGAGGAGGGGAAGCTGGGAGGAAGCAGAGACAGGACACCTGACCCAAACTAGCCAAAGAGGTATTCCATACCACAGCACATCATGCCCAATATATAAACTGGGGGGAGTTACCCAGAAGGGCCAAGATTGCTGCTTGTGTTGTGCTGGGTATCGGTCAGCAGGTGGTGAGCAGTTGTATTCTCTCCCCTTGTTATTTCCCTTATCATTGTTATTATTGGTGGTGGTGGTGGTGGTAGTAGTAGTGGTTTTGTGTTATATCTTAGTTACTGGACTGCTCTTATCTCAACCCATGGGAATTATATCCTTTCGATTCTCCTCCCCATCCCTTCAGGAGCAGGGGGAGGAAGAACTGGGGGAGTGAGTGAGCAGCTGCGTGATTCTTAGTTACCGGCTGGGATTAAAACAACACATAGAAGGTACTCATCTGTTTGATGAACGCTGAACATTTAACTCCAGGTTCCAGGAAAGGAACATGCCTGACCAAACCCTTACCCAAATTCAACCTTGCCCTGAAATAATTATAGTAAAAGCTTAAAATTACATTAGGGATGCTCAATGAAGTACCTTGTGTCATGGTCCAGTCTACATGTCACTCACTCTCCCAGAATGATACCACTGAGTCTTTATACCTACATGTTCTGGGTTTAGCAGTAGCAGTCATTTTTTCTCCTTCTTAGTAGCTTGTGCAGTGTTGTGTTTTGACTTTCAGCCTGGGAATAGAGCTGATAACACCAATGTTTTTAGTTGCTGCTAAGTAATGTTTACTCTCACCAAGGACTCTGTGTGTCTCATGCTCTGCCAGGGATGAGGGGAAGCCGCGAGGAAGCAGAGACAGGACACCTGACCCAAACTAGCCAAAGAGGTATTACATACCACAGCAGGTCATGCCCGGGGGGGTAACTCGGAGTTACCCAGAAGGGCTAGGACTGCAGGGTAGGACTAGTTATCAGTCCCTGCTTGGTCGGGCGGGGTGGAGCAAGTTATCAGTGAGGTGGTGAAGTGTTGTATTCTCTTCCCTTGCTATTTCTCTTATCATTATTATTATAGGTGGTAGCAGTAGTGATTTGTGTTATACCTTAGTTACTGGACTGTTCTTATCTCAACCCATGGGAGTTGCATTCTTTTCGATTCTCCTCCGCATCCCTCTGGGAGTAGGGGGAGAGTGAGTGATGGAGCTGCCTGACTGGTTTTAAACCATGACACTACAGAAAATAGCATACCAATCTGTTCTAATAACTAGAATAATTATTATCAACCAGAATTCCTTGATCACTGTAATCTACCTTCAGTCTTCTAGATTTGCTCTCAAATCATGACCATATCCAGGAGTGAACCTTGTTTTGTGAATTGCTTAATTTAGTTTGAAATGAGATCAGATTGATGAAAATTGCTTTAGGTTTAGAAGCATTTTTGTTAATCACAGAAGTCACAAGTTCCTATTTTAGTTATATGCACATAATTTTGGCTTTGCATTCTTTTAAAGGTGACCTAGGAGGAAGATCAGGTGAAAGATCAAGGAATCTGATGGTGCACAATTCTATGGGATGAGACGCATCTGCAGGTCTTGAGGGAACTAGGGGCTGAAATTTCCAAGCTATTATCCATCAAATATGAGAAGTCATGGCAGTCTGGTGAAGTTCCTGCTGACTGGAAAAGGGGAAATATAACTCCCATTCTTAAACAGGAAAAAAAGGAAGACCCAGGGAACAGTGCTAACGAACCAATTAAACTGGTATAAGCATCTACTGCACGTGCTTCAAAGGCTGCCAGAAGTGATGAAGATTGTTGGAAGAAGTAAACGACCCTCAGAGACCACCACCACAATTCTGTACGCATGCAGGGAACTCTCTGGAAAATGGTGTAATCCATACGTAGCCTCATGAATATGTATGTATGCCCAGGGACTATATAAGGATGGCTTGTATAGCAATACGGAGATAGACGCTAGGTGGAGCTATCCCCCGTGTCTCCCGGCGCCGTAATAAAGAATACCTGTTTGTCAGCTTGAAAAGTTTGTTAGCAAGTTTGTTCCTGGAGTTTTCTCCGAATCACATGATTGTCCAGCCTCAGGGAAAATCTCTTGGTGGTCCTCCTATATCGTCATCTAACCCTAGACCAGATCCAAACCCAAACCTGCTTAACTTCTGAGATCAAACAAAATAGGCCATTCTCAGGGTGATATGTCCGTGGATAAAAAGTACTCTGTATGTGTGCCAACAGGCTGGTCCCCAGCACAGTCAGTGGGCAGGTGTCAAGGGTATTCAAAGGCCATCCAAAACCTTCAGAAATCTCAAATGCTGATGTAAATAGACTGGTGGGGGATCAGATGGTTTGAGGGAATATATCCTCCAAAAGCTGAACCCCCTGAGGAGGAAAAGAAAGATGTGTAATTGCTAAAAAATTCCATTATATACCTCCCAAAGCATAGAGGTGCTGACAACACTGGGAATGCAAGCCAGCCCAGTTTCATTATTAATGAGTCTATCCTATTGCAAGTCATTATAATGAAGTACAGTGAAACAAGAACCTTAGCCCAGGCCCTCCAGCCAATAAGCACTAAAACAGCAAGTACTGGCTGTAAGTAAGGTACGACATCCTGAAACTTTGAGATCAAGAGTAACAACTTTGAGAGCCAATAAATCAGTACTGTGACAAGTGACTATTAATCTGAAACAATGAATGCTTATCACAAATACAACTAGACACACTCTGGTCAGATCTGTTGTTATCTCAACACTTTGTGCCCCAGTTGGGCACCACAAAGAACTGCTGTGGTTTAAGCCCAACCAGTATCTCAGAACCACACAGCCACTTGCTCAGTCCCCCCCTTCTTCCTCCCCCTGCTCCCAGAGGGATAGGGAGGAAAATGGAAGGAATGTAACTCCCACGTGTTGAGATAAGAACAGTCCAGTAACTAAAGTACAATACAAAACCACTAATACTGCCACCAATAGTAATAATAATAAGGCAGGAGACTACACTCTCTCACCACTCTCTGGCTGACACCCAGCCAGACCTGAGCAGCTATCTGGGTAACTCCCCCCCATAGTTTATATACTGGGCATGACATGCTGTGGTATGGAATACCCCATTGGCTAGTTTGGGTCAGGTGTCCTGTCTCTGCTTCCTCCCAGCTTCCCTTCCTCCCTGGCAAAGCTTGAGATTGAAAAAGTCCTAGGTCTTTCAAACTTTAATTAGCAACAACTAAAAACATCGGTGTTATTATCATTGTTCCCAGGCTGAAAGTCAAAACCACAGAACTGCATCAGCTACTAATAAGGAGAAAAATGACTGCCATATATGAATACAGGACACATGCATTGAATGGCTCCCCCTTTGGGAACAGAATCAGTGGGAAGTTAACCAGGCGCCTGTATGGTGAGGAGAAAATTGGGAAGATATCTGAATCTTAACTATTGCTCAAAAAAAAGTTTCTCAGTAGGATGGGTTGCAGCACAGGAGGGGGAAAATGACCCTGCCCACCTTCTAAATAATCAGGCAGATTCCCTCCCCAGGATCTCAGCCCTGGCAGCCAAACAGGAAGGGGAGAATTGGGAACAGCTGTTAGAATGGCTGGGCACCCAGGATTTAAGGATTTTCTAAAGGAAGCTGTGATCAGAGGATGGCCAGTAACCAGAGAAATGTGTGCCACAGTAATCTCAACCTGCAGAGAATGCTGCACCTGACTCAAAAGACATCCTCTACAGGATCTCATTTGCAAGAGGGAAAAGGTTTGTGTGATGCCTGGCAAGTCAGTTATATAGGACCCTCCCAACAAATGGGAGGGAAAACTGTATGTGTTGGCAGGTGTGGAAATCGTATCAGGATTTGTATGTGCAGAAGCATTTGCACCAGCCACTGCTTAAAATACAATAGAAGGTTTACAACACCAGTTTAGTACTTTTCCCAAGCCAGAAATCATTCAGTCTGATGACGGTACCTCGTTTTGGTACCGTCATCAGACTGAATGATTTCTGGCTTCGAGGCACGGCACGGGTATACCATATCCCCTATTACCCCCAAGCAAATGGGTTAGTAGAAAAACAACTGGCTTTCTCAAACCTCACCCAGGGGTTTGGGCCACTGGGTTGTGGAATGCTGTTGAACTGGTTAATGACCAATAGGGGGTTAATGGGTGCCTGAGAATCATAGAATCAATCATAGAATCATAGAATAGTTAGGGTTGGATAGGACCTTAAGATCATCTAGGTCCAACCCCCCTGCCATGGGCAGGGACACCACACACTAAACCATGTCACCCAAGACACTGTCCAACCTGGGCTTGAACAACGCCAGGGATAGAGCATTCACAACCTCCATGGGCAGTCAATTCCAGTGCCTCACCACCCTCACTGTAAAGACTTTCTTCCTTATATCCAATCTAAACTTCCCCTGTTTCAGTTTTAATCTGTTACCCCGTGTCCTATCACTACAGTCCCTAATGAATAGTCCATCCCCAGCATCTCTATAGGCCCCCTTCAGATACTGGAAGGCTGCTATGAGGCCTCCACACAACCTTCTCTTCTCCAGGCTGAACAGTCCCAACTTTCTCATCCTATCTTCATACAGGAGGTGCTCCAGTCCCCTGATCATTTTTGTGGCCCTCCTCTGGACTTGTTCCATGTCCTTTTTATGTTGAGGACACCAGAACTGTACACAATACTCCAAGTGAGGTCTCACAAGAGCAGAGTAGAGGGTCCGGATCACCTCCTTTGACCAGCTGGTCACCCTCCTTTTGATGGAGCCCAGGATATAGCTGGCTTTCTGGGCTGCGCTCGCAAACTGCCAGGTCATGTTAAATTTCTCATGAACCAACACCCGAGTCCTTCTCCACAGGGCTGCTCTGAATCTCTTCTCTGCCCAACCTGTAGCTGCACCTGGGATTGCTCCATCCTAGGTGTAGGACCTTGCACTTGTCATGGTTAAACTTCATAAGGTTGGCATCAACCCACCTCTTGTTCTCTGCCTCCCTCTATAGTGCCTAAAGAGAAGGGACATGATCCCTCTAGAAGCCCCTCACATTACCCAGGGCAGACTGTGCTATTGGAGCTCCCCAGAGTAGGAGAGGGGCCCTTAGTTCTCAAAACTCAACTAAATATTTACATTTGGGTGGCTACCAATGTCCATGGAAAAGAGCACAAGATTAACAGATACGTGATGAATAATTCCCTCTTTTTAGGACTGGTTCGAATGAGAATCGAGCCAAATGTTTTCTATTCTCTTGCAGGTAAAGGAAGACTCACGGAAACTGACCACAAATGATCTATTTTAATCTCAGGAATGCTGTGTCTTGATATTTGTGCTTTCTACTTGTGCATATGCAGATATGTTTGCTGGGGGGAGCAGATAACCTCTTGCCCCCAGTGACCCAAAATAATGCTAATAAAAACCTTGCATGGAATCTAATCCAAGGCTTTGCTTGGTTATGGAATCAAACAGACCAAGGATTATGCATAGCTTTGCCCCCTTCCATCAATCAGGGTCTAAACTGTTTTGTAATACCAATAACAAGCTATAATGATTTAACCAGAAATTTTACATCCGCATCCTGGCCCTATGTGCTTTCTCCCACAAAATAGATAATGAATGTTGGATACATTCTTCAATGGAACGCTGACCACCTCCTCACTGAGGCATATGAAGAAAGGGTCCAAAGACCTACACATTCAGTGACTGTCCTTAGAGAATCATAGAACCATAGAATAGTTAAGATTATAAAAGGCCTTAAGATCATCTAGTTCTAACCGCCCTGCCATGAGTAGGGATACAACATACTAAACCATGTCACCCAAGACTCCATCCAATCTAGTCTTGAACACTGCCACGGATGGAGCATTCACAACTTCCCTGGGCAACCCATTCCAGTGCCTCACCACCCTTACCATAAAGAATTTCCTCCTTATATCCAATCTAAACTTCCCCTGTTTAAGTTTTAACCCATTACCCCTTGTCCTATCACTACAGTCCCTAATGAAGGGTCCATCCCCAACATCCCTATAGGCCCCCTTCAGATACTGGAAGGCTGCTTATGAGGTCTCCACACAGCCTTCTCTTCTCCAGGCTGAACAGTCCCAACTTTCTCAGCCGATCTTCATATGGGAGGTGCTCCAGTCCCCTGATCATTCTCGTGGCCCTCCTCTGGACTTGTTCCAACAGATCCATGTCCTTTTTATGTTGAGGACACCAGAACTGTACATAATACTCCAAGTGAGGTCTCACGAGAGCAGAATAAAGGGGCAGGATCACCTCCTTCGACCTGCTGGTCACACTCCTTTTGATGCAGCCCAGGATACGGTTGGCTTTCTGGGCTGCAAGCGCATGCTGCCAGCTCATGTTCATTTTCTCATCGACTAGCACCCCCAAGTCCTTCTCCACAAGGCTGCTCTGAATCTCTTCTCTGCACAGCATATCTACTCCCTGAAGGGAGATTCGCCACAGATACTCTGTCTCACTCTCTTGCCCATCTTGCGTATTTTTCCCTTAATTTCGTTAACTTTGAGGGTGACCATGGCATGGTATGTATGATGGTGTGGATCTCCTCATCACTATTGACAGTAGTCTCAATTTTAATCAGAGGTCTTAAGGGAACTGATTGAGAAGCCAGGGTTCCTTTCAACTCATCGTCATCACTGTTGGACCAAAAATTTCCAGCTTGAGTTGAGTAATGCCCCCTACAAATCTGGTGAACTGGGGCAGAAGGCTGCATGTTATGCAGCAGCCCATTCACCTTTTCAAGTAGTAATTTCAATTGATAATTTTGATTCACAAGTCGATCAACTTGGGTTCCTAATATATTATTTTCACCCGAGTTGATCAACCTGTGATACGAGTTGATTATTTTGAGATTCTAATTCTTCATTTTCACTCAAAAGTTCATCAGTTGGAGTTTCTAATTTTCCTCCTGTCTCTTTGTGAAAAGTTAATGATGATTTCAGCACCTTTTTCTGATTTCAGAGTTGCATATTCTACATCAGAAATCAGATTAGGAACAGGGGCATTCTTGGCTTCTTGCTGTGCACAAGATAAAAAGGCACCTAGCACTGCACAAATGACATTTTTACTTTTTCCCACTTTAAGCTTTTGTAGAGCCCAACACTGTTCAATATGTTCTACCACTTTCTCTTCATCTTTCCAAAACTTTTGGGCCCACTCCTTCCCAGCTGGGGAAGGGGCACAATCATATTTTTGAAGCAGTTTATCCATGGCAATCCTGCCGACTACACCAATTTTCTGTTGCTTTAAAAGGCAAGACAGTTTTTCAGAAAATAAATCTCCTTGCATTCCAGCTGGTCCTCAGATATTAGAGGGGCTGGGTGCAGCTAGGCTTAGATCCTCACTGACGCCCAATTTACCACTGTAAGTGTCCTGGGTTCAGCAGTAGCAGTCATTTTTTCTCCTTCTTGGTGGCTGTTGCAGAGCTGTTTTTTGACTTTTGGCCTGGGAACAGCACTGATAACACTGATGGTGTCAGTTAGTGCTCAAATGTTTAGTCTGACCAAGGACTTTTTGAATCTCAAGCTCTGCCAGGGAGGAGGGGAAGCCGGGAGGAAGCAGAGACAGGACACCTCACCCAAACTAGCTAAAGAGGTATTCCATACCACAGCACATCATGCCCAGGATGTAAACTGAGAGTTACCTGGAAAGGCTAGTTCACTGCTTGGTCGGGCTGGGTGGGGGTGAGGTATCGGTCAGCAGGTGGTGAGGTGTTGTATTCTCTTCCCTTGTTATTTCCTTTATCATTGTTATTACTGGTGGTAGCAGTAGTGATTTGTGTTATAACTTAGTTATTGGGCTGTTCTTATCTCACTACAGTCCCTAATGAATAGTCCATACCCAGCATCTCTATAGCCCCCCTTTAGATACCGGAAGGCTGCTATGAGGTCTCCATGCAGACTTCTCTCCTCCAGGCTGAACAGACCCAACTTTCTCAGCCTATCTTCATACGGGAGGTGCTTCAGTCCCCTGATCATCCTCGTGGCTCTCCTCTGGACTTGTTCCAACAGTTCCATGTCCTTTTTATATTGAGGACACCAGAACTGTACACAGTACTCCAAGTGAGGTCGCACAAGAGCAGAGTAGAGGGGCAAGATCACCTCCTTTGACCTGCTGGTCACACTCCTTTTGATGAAGCCCAGGATACAGTTGACGGGGTTTCAGGTATGAAATCGAGGTGACACTGCAATGTAAGTGCTAATGCTGCAAAGCTGACTGTGTGCTGAGTATGCCCAGCAGCAGCTTTCCCTCCTGGCTCTCCGGCTGTAGGAGCAGAGGACAAACGTTCGTGCTTCACTCACTCTGTCCCAGGCAGCCCAGAGAGACCACCGGAGAGGTTGGATTCAAATGGACTTTTAGGTATGAATGTGAGGAGCAACTGCAATGATAGTTACACTGCTGGAAAGCTCACTCTGTGCTGAGTATGCCCAGCAGCAGCTTTCACTCCTGGCTCTTTGGCTGTGGGAGCAGAGCTCAGACGTTTGTGCTGCCCACACTGTCCTGCCTGACAGACCAGAGTGACTGCCGGAGTGGTTAGATTCAAATGGGGTTTCATGTATGAAATTGAGGAGACACTGCAATGTAAGTGCTAATGCTGCAAAGCTGACTGTGTGCTGAGTATGCCCAGCAGCAGCTTTCCCTCCTGGCTCTTCGGCTGCAGGAGCAGAGGTCAAACGTTCGTGCTTCAGTCACTCTGTTCCAGGCAGCCCAGAGAGACCACCGGAGAGGTTGGATTCAAATGGACTTTTAGGTATGAAAGTGAGGAGGAACTGCAATGATAGTGACACCGCCGGAAAGCTCACTCTGTGCTGAGTATGCCCAGCAGCAGCTTTCACTCCTGGCTCTTTGGCTGTGGGAGCAGAGCTCAGACGTTTGTGCTGCCCACACTGTCCTGCCTGACAGACCAGAGTGACTGCCGGAGTGGACAGCCGAACCTCAAACAGACTGGTTATATTGTTGCTTAACATGCATATTCATTAAATATCATACATATTCATTAACCATCCAAGAACCACTTTACATAATTACACTCCCATTTCTTCATGCGCAAAACAATGTGGTAGTGAACTTTGGGGGTCATTTACTTCTTCCAACAATCTTCATCACTTTCTGGCAATTTTTGAAGCATGCGCAGTAGATAAATGCTTACATCACCTTAATTGGTTTGGTAACACTGCAGACATAATCATCCCATCCTTCTACTTATCATTTAGCTTAGCTTCAGCACATCCTAGATATCTGCTAGTTTCAGATACTCTTTATCTACATGTCCTGTTTTTCTGTCTTGTTTTTCTTACAATTTTTTTTTTGTATTAAGGTCATAAGGATCTAAAACTAGGCCAACTACAATGATTTGTTTTCTACAAGTATTCTCATTATGTTCTTTGGCTGTATTCTGACAAGGTTTTGTGAAACATTTACCCAAATTACTTTCCATTGCTATTGTTACAAAGCCATCAAACTTAACGTTATTTAGAACTGAATTTACTTATTTACAAAGGATTATATTTTATTTATTACTTCCTTGTCTCAAATCCCCCCTTTTTCTGTCTTCTTTCAGTTTCTTTTGCAAGGTCCTTTAAATTATTAAAACAGAGTCAATCTTCAAGGAACTTTGTCTGCTCACCAACAAATGTCCAACAACAAATTTCAAAAAGAGAGAGAAAGTAAGAGGAAATAATAAAAGAGTTCACAGCAATAGCTACTACCCCAGACCTGCAGTGTCCCGACAGTCCTCTCTGTTTCCAAGTCCTGGGGAGGAAGGCTTTCCTTCCGGTGCAGCTTGGTGCACACACATCCTCCACCCAGTGGTGGCACGCATGCCCTTCTTGGGGTCTTCTTCCCCGTTGTTCCAAGGTGTTAGTTGGGGGGGGTAAATATACTGCATAAACATCTGCTGTGGTGGTGGCATCAGCCATGTCGGTTCTCCCTGATCCCATCTTCACCAACAGAGTCTCTTACACCACCCCATGGATCTTAGGAAGCATTATCCATGGTGGCATGAATGATAGAGGTAGAGAAAGAAGGAAGGGAAAGAGAGAGCATGCGATGCAATAGATAATAACATCTAATAACTAACAACATCTAATTAACTTTGGCTAACAATTATATCTAACAACATCTGATTAATTTCAGCATAACAATTCTATCTAACTTTATAAAGCAACAACATCCGAGGGTTCAGAAGGAGGAGGAGAAGAATAAAAAGAAAGTTTACGAGGGCAATTACAAAGTGAGCGATTACAAGAGCAAGTGACCTGTATCAAAACAACAATTAAAGCAATAGGCAATACAGTTAAGGCTGCATAATAAATTGGTATAAGTACATTCAGATATTCTATTACTCTCCACAATTTTGGTGGAATAAAGTTGGTTCACGCGGTCTGCTGTTGTGGTCTGCCGTCGTGGTCTGCAGTGCTAGAGTCAGGATATGCAGCAGGAAAATAGATTTCCATGCCCCCTTAGCTTGAGGTGCATGTCCTGTCTTGCTCTGGAAGCTTCTGTCCCATATTTAGGAAGGGGAAAATGAGCACTATATATAATATGTACTATTGATGATCTAATTTGGCAAATTAACACGAATTTGGTTGACACCATCAGATGCAACCATAGTTATAAACTGCATCCTAGCCACAACATGTTGAATACACTTAATAGTGTTTTAATTGTTTGTCTCGCACTATTCACCCTACAAGGGAATACTTCTGGCCAGCCTGAAAAAATGTCTGTCAATACCAACAAATATCAACAGCCTTCTTTCCTAGGTAATTTAGAAAAATCTGTCTGCCCTTGCTGTCCTGGATAATTTTCTTTTCCAATTGTCCCAATTTGATTCTTGCTTTCAGTTTTAGGATTCTTTTTCAAACACAATTGACATTGTGTTGTTATCAGTTTGACCATGGTATATAAATTTCTCCCTACAATTTGTTGGTCTACAATGAGTCAGTGCTCCAATGGGTCTTATTATGTTCTTCCCTCCTGGATGATCCTCTTATAACAGAGGGGGTCATCCCTCATATCAAGGTCTGGCATGGCATATGTTCCCACCACTCAGTGACTCAGGGTTGCAGCCAACAGCAGAGCCAGTGATTCTTCTTGGTGGGAAGCACAGAGGCCAACTCAGTCTTGCCCTTGACTACAATAGGAGGCGTTCGGTTTATTATGTTCTTGCACCTCATTGTCAATGCAGAATTTCATCTGCCTCTCAACTGATTTCTAAATATTGTTGGGTTATTTTTAAAACTGTGAGGTAACACTGTCCAAGTTAATTGAGTTTTTCTTCCCATATTGGGGTTTTCACATAGAAAAGGGAATCTGCTTGTGTTCCCTCCATGGCAGGGGGGTTGGAACTAGATGATCTTAAGGTCCTTTCAACCCTAACTATTCTATGATTCTATGATTCTGTGATTCTATGGTTCTATTGAAAAGCAAACAAATTTTGACTTTCTTTGGCTAAGAACAGGCAGAAGAATACAAGTCCAGGGTGGTAAACCATTTCTGGTTATTGTTAAATTTGATTAACAAGGTATATGGATTAGCTACTACTGGATGAATATACTCCACAATTTTGTTGATTGCCCTTAAATCCTGAACTAACCTATAACTTT
The DNA here is from genome assembly GCF_033783945.1 of Neopsephotus bourkii. NCBI lineage: Eukaryota > Metazoa > Chordata > Aves > Psittaciformes > Psittacidae > Neopsephotus > Neopsephotus bourkii. The sequence continues at coordinate 104,986 of NW_026902100.1, forward strand.
TTCTTTACTGGTAAGATAGGGGTGTCATATTCTGATTCACATTCCATTAGCAATCCATATTTTAAAAAATTATCAATGAATTATTTGATTCCCTTTCGATCCTGTAATTTTAAGGGATATTGTTTTATCTGAACTGGATGGGCCCCTCTTTTTGTTTCTACTTTAAAAGGCAAAGCATTTTCTGCCTTACCTGGAACTTCAGATGCCCATATTCCCATATATACCTGATTAAAGACTTCTTCTATTTCAAGGGGGTCCTCCTGTTAGCTTTTCTGTTGAATTAAAAATAAACTCAGAACTTCAATTAATTGTTCGTCCTTAACTCTTAATTCAGTTTCTCCTTCCTTAAATATTATAGTTGCTTCCAAATGTTCTAGTAAAACTTGCCCTTGTAAAGATTTTGGAGAATTCGGCATGTATTAAAATTTATGCTTTCCTATTTGTTTTCCCAATTTGTACTCTAAAGGTTTCAGGAAGAACACTTTTATTTGGTGGCCAGCGTCTCCCACAACTGCAACAAATTCTTTTCCCAATGGAATCAAACTCTGATTTAACACCAAATAGTGTGGAGACAGTGTTCTCACAGGAGAATGGATAATTGGTACATAAACTCTGAATAATCCTGAAAGATACAGCAAGGCAGTGAGAGGCCCGAGGAAGCTTAAGCAAGCAAGAAAAGAAGAAGCTGTAATTCACTGAGTTATGAGAACTGTATGCTGTCAGCAAGCTTTCGAGGTCAAGTTCTCACACCTGTGCTTAAACAATTATGTGTTAGTCGCTAAGGGTCTTCAAGATATGTATCCAATCATAATATGCCAAATCACTGTAAGTGCCTGTAAGAAATGGTATATAAGGAGTTAAAGTTTTGTAATAAATTGGCATTCGCTTATCACATTGATCATTCCTGAGTCATCTGTGACACCCGTGTCGACGAATGGAGCCCGAACAGGGACCCTCAGATCGGTAACTTACGACATGCAAGTTTGAAGGTCTGATCAAACAAGAGGGGGCAGAGAGCCAGCCAAAAGTCAGCGCTGCCCCGGCGCTGTGAAGTCAGATGTCTTCAAACTATGGGATCTCGCCCTGATCAGGTGAACAGCCGGGGAGGAGAAGGGGCACTCGCCTTCCAAAGAGGAACAGGCAGTGATGGAGCTCCTCCAACATATTTTCTGTAAGAGAGGACTGCAACATGATAGTGCCACCTTACAGAGGATGTTAAAGTGGGCCCATGATCGTGGCTTTATCCCCACAGTGCAAGCGACCTTTCAGGTTTCTGAATGGGAACGTATAGGCCAGGCATTCTGGGATGTGATCAGTAAAGGGACAAAGGAAGCGCAGGAGCATTCTGCGCTATGGAGACCGGTAACTGAGACTTTAAAGGAAATGAAATTAGAACGGGCAGCAGTGGCATCTGTTTTCCTGGCCGCTGCTCCTTCACAAAGTCAGTCAGAGGTAGAGAAGAGTGCTACGTCTATGGTATTTGCCCCCCCTGTTGTGCCTGGCACAGCATCACAGAAGCCTCTTTGGCATAAGGGGAAAGATAAAGTGAAACGGCTTTTGCACCCGAAAGTACAGGCAGAGAGTGCAAATGTGGTCACCTCCGACCCAGAGGAAGGAGACCCCAGATAGGAATTGAAACCAGACCCAGCGTCTCCAGCAGAACCGGACTTGTACCCTCCCCTTCCGGATCCCAACTCAGACTCAGACGGTTCAGGCAGTTCGGCTCATCGGCATATGCAAACCAGACTCAGTGATGGTCAACTGTGACAGCTGCTGAAGAAATTAGAAGCACTGGAGATAAAAGAAACCTCCAAACCCTTTGTCCCACCTTCCTACAATGCACTAGTAAAGAAAGGGGAGTGGGAGGGGGGTGTTGGGCACAGGGTATGGGATCATGGTAATAACCCTGCTAAACGTTGGCATGGGATGATCAAAGATGCAATTGTTATGGGGGAATTTTCGGCTATGGGTCCCTCAGCATTCCCGGTGTTTAACACTCCACAGAGGGGAAAGGAGTGGGAGGCATTGGATTTAAAGGTAGTAAAGGAGGCACATCAACTGGTAACATCCTACGAGTTTAAATCATCATATACTCGGGCAATTACTGCACATATTTTTTCTGCATATATCTTAGCACCATATGATATCCGTATGATAGCTCAATTGTTGCTTACTCCCCACCTTCAGATATGGTTTAAAGTGGGCACAGCAAAGGAAAAGGCTGGATACATGGCTACTGCCTTCGCTGCTGCTGTTAAACCCCTTCTACAATTAGGTTAGGGTGATTGTGGGGGTACTAAAAATATGAGATGTTATAATTATGGACAGAGGAGACATTTAAAACAAAACAGTGAACTGTAAAGAAAATTAGTTCAGTAACCTGCCCCCCCTCAGGGTAGTGTTACTGGTTTTGCAGATAAATGTATTAAATGTGTTGGAAATGAGACAAGGGGTTGGGGGCACAAAATTACAAGATGGGATATAGAAATCTGTAGAAGTAGCTTTAAGTAATGTTAAGTTTGATGGCTTTGTAACAGTAGCAATGGAAAGTTACTGAGGTGCAGGATACAGAGAGAAAAATATAGAGAGAGAGTGCAGCTAGAGAACATACTGAGAATTCTCACAAGATAAATCGTTATAGTTGACATAGCTTTAAGAAAAAAACAGCCTAGAAAAACAGGACACAGGGATAAGGGGTATCTGGGAACTGCAGGTGTCCAGGATGGGCTACAGCTAAACTAACTGATAAGTAGGAGGATGGGAGGATTATTATGTCTCCGGTGCTAACGAACCAATTAAACTGGTATGAGCATCTACTGCACGTGCTTCAAAGGCTGCCAGAAGTGATGAAGATTGTTGGACGAAGTAAACGACCCTCAGAGACCACCACCACAATTCTGTACGCATGCGGGGAACTCTCTGGAAAATGATGTAATCCATACGTAGCCTCATGAATATGTATGTATGCCCAGGGACTATGTAAGGATAGCTTGTATAGCAATACAGGGACACACATGTTAGGAGTTATCCCCCGTGTCTCCCGTCGCCGCAATAAAGAATACCTGCTTGTCAGCTTGAAAACTTTGTTGGCAAGTTTGTTCCTGGACTTTTCTCCGAATCAATTTGGTACCCCAGATGGGACCCTCTCTGCTCGGCTGCAGGACCCGCTGAGGACAGGGCTCCCTAGGGCCCTCGGGAATTTTTCCCGGAGGGACCCCTCAACTCATTCGGATCGCTGTGGGAGCAGACAAGGACCATCTCATAAAAGGTATTCTTTTTTTTGTATAGTCTGTAAGGTGCAGGGGGCACCTTGGTTTGGTAAATTGGTTTGGTAAATTGGTTTGGTAAATTGGTTTGGTAAGCATACGCATGGTTTGGAAGCCTTCCGTAAATCAAGATAAGAAATCTCGTAGGTAAAGGCGTATACCCGGCTGCTAGCGTCCTTTTGGTATACACCCACAAGAAGCAGGGGGCTTCTTGTCGTTTGGGTCCTGCAAGACACAGGGGGTGTCTTGCAGAAAAGGTTTTGGATTTTATTGGTATACACCCAAAGGAAGCAGGGGGCTTCTTATGGTTTGGGTCCTGCAAGACACAGGGGGTGTCTTGCAGAAAAGGTTTTGGATCTTGTTGGTATTTGATTTATTTTGTGGCTTGTTACATTAAGGATTTTAGTCTTGTGATTTTGGTATCAGTGACAGACTGTTTAAGCAGGGGGCATCTTGTGATTTAGGTCCTACAAGTCGCATGGGGGTGTCTTGTGAAAATGGTTTTGAGTCCAGTGTGCTATCAACAGCCTATAAGGGATTTGATTCAGTGATGCTGTCAGCGTGGGTCCCTGAATAGGTTAGTAGAATCACCCTCCGATACAGTGGGCTGTTCAGTATGGTTCCTACAGTGGGACGCAGACAGGTTGGTTGGACACAAGGGTCTCGTCCTTCTTGGGACACTGACAGGCTGGTCAACTATAAAGGGTTCAAGGAAACCCCCCTATTAATGTTACAATATGGTCTGAGCCCCAGGGGTTAGGAAGTATTGGCTTTTGATTCTACTGGTATTCGCCTTATTTTGTGGCTTGTTACAGTAATGATTTTGGTCTTGTGATTTTGGTACTGGTGACAGGATGTTATAACTGTGTTATTAACTGTTGTTTGTTTGGTTGAATTTAAGTCTCTGTCTTTGTCTCAAGTGTTGTAACTGTGTGGAGTATGTCTGGGGATCCCGTCTGTGTGTGTGTGTGTGTGAATGTGAGATTGATAATGGAAAATCAGCAGAGTGAAGAGATCTTGAAAAAGAATCCTTTTGGGTGCATTTTGGCACACTGGAAAGAACTTGGAGGGTCTCCTGGGGGCTTGGGAAATAAGAAAATATTGGTAAAATATTGTAACCAATGGTGGCCTTTGAATACTTTGGAAGATTAGGAAAAATGGCCTAAAAATGGAACTCTGAACTATAATACAGTGTTACAATTAATGTTGTTTTAAGGGGGCAAGGAAAATGGGATGAAGTAATGTATGCAGATATGTTTTTCACTTTAAGAAATCACACGGAGTGACAGACTGAATGCAAAATTAATATAGCTCTGCCAGATTCCTTAATTTTGGCTTTGGAAAAGGACAGGGAAAAATTGAAAGTTAAGCTGGAGATGCTCAGCCTGTGATATTGGGGAAAGATGTTTAAAGTTAAAAAACAGTAATCAGGAAGATAGGGTGGAAAATCACGTATCACAGGTACCTCTGAGAGGAGCACCCTCTGCATCTGTCCTATCTGATATTGATAAGGAGGAAGAGATTTCTGTCACTGGCAACAAGCGGCACATTCACATTCAGAGTTAAGAAGGGGTTAAACCAGAAGTGCTGTTGCAGAGGCAGGCATCTGCAGGCCCTGCAGAGCAGGGTGAGCCGCTGTGAGAAAAAGGAAAAAAAAAGGGAAAACCAAGGGGGAAAGGAGGGGAGCTACTGGCCACCAAGAGAAAAAAAAAAAAAAAAAGAGGCATTCTTTCTGAAACCTTTAAAGTACAAATTGGGAAAACAAATAGGAATGCATAAATTTTTATGCATGCCAAATTCTCTAAAATCTTTATTAGGGCGAGAAGCAACATTTAAAGAAGGCAAAATGGAATTCAGAGTTAAAAACAATCAATTAATTGCAGGTTTGAGTTTATCTTTAATACAACAGAGAAACAAAAAGAAGGACCTCCCTGAAATAGAAGAAATCCTTAATGAGGTATATGTGGGAGTATGGGCATCTGAAGTTCCAGGTAAGGAGAAAAATGCTTTGCCTGTTAAAGTGGAAATAAAAAGGGGGGCCTACCCAATTAGAATAAAACAGTATCCCTTAAAATTAGAAGATCAAAGGGAATAAAAAAAACCATTGATAAATATTAAAATATAGTTTATTAATTGAATGTGAATTGGAATATAAGACTTCTATCTGGACAGTAAAGAAATATGATGGGAAAAGTTGCAGATTGGTTCATGATCTCAGGGCAATCAACAAAATTGCAGAGGATATTCGTCCAGTAGGAGTTAATTCGTATGACAGATTGACTAAACTGAATAATAATAAAAAATGGTTTGCTGTCTTGGATTTAAAGGACACTTTCTTTTGCTTATCATTGGCCAAAGAAAGCCAAAATTATTTGCTTTCGAATGGGAAAATCCTGACAGAGGAAGGGAAACTCAATTAACTTGGACAGTAATATCTAAAGGGTTTAAAAACAGTCCAGCAATTTTTGGAAAACAGCTAGCATGAGAACTAGAATCATGGAAGCCACCTACTCAAACGGGACTCTGTTACAGTATATGGATGACCAGTTAATTGCTACAGAAACAAAGGAAGAATGTATCCAGTGGACAGTGGAATTCTTAAATTTTCTGGGACTGAATGGTTATCAGGTATCCAGACAAAAGGCCCAACTAACCCAAACCCAAGTTTCCTACCTCGGATATGAAATAACAGGAGGACAGAGAGAACTTGGAACTGCTAGAAAAGAAGCCATTTGCAAGACTCCATGACCATCGACATTCAAGGAGCTGCGGACATCCCTGGGAATGACTGGATGGTGCTGACTTTGGATCCATGATTATGGTGTTCTCGTAAGACCAATATATGAACTGTTGAAAGGAAACCCTCCTTCTTTGGACTGGACTGATACAGCAGAGGGGATTTTTAGAAATTTAAAAACAGAGCTAATGAGAACTGCAGCTCTGTGACTCCTGGATGTGACTAAATCCTTTTGGCTATATTCCTGTGAAGAACAGGGAATAGCTTTGGGGGTCCTTGCTCAGAAACTAGGACCCTGCAGAAGGGCAGTGTCGTATTTTTCAAAACAACTGGATGAAGCGAGCAAAGGATGGCCCGGATGCCTAAGGGCTGTGGCAGCAGTCATCATAAATATTGAAGAGGCTCGCAAATTCACCTTGGGACAAAAGATTACTGTACTAGTGTCCCATGTGGTATCAGCAGTCTTGGAGCAGAAAGGAGCCCACTAGTTATCTCCTTCACGTTTTTTTTTAAATACCAGGCCACCATTGTAGAACAGGATGATACAGAAATTGTGGTCACTAACAGTGTGAATCCAGCATCCTTTTGCAGGAACAATCGACAGAACCACTAACACACAACTGCTTGACCACCATAGAGATTGTATATTCGAACTGACCAGACTTGAAAGGAAAACCTCTGGAAGTTGCTGATTCTTGGTTTACTGATGGTAGTAGCTTCATGAAAAATGGTAAATGAAAGGCAGGATATGCAGTTACCACCACTTCACAGGTAAAAAAAAAAAAAGCTAAACCTTTACCTGCGAACACCTCTGCCCAGAAGTCAGAAATAATAGCATTAATAAGAGCCCTGGAACTGGGTAAAAATAAAAGGATAAATATTTGGACTGATTCCAAATACGCATTTAGTGTGGTCCATGCACACGGTGCTACCTGGAAAGAATGTGGACCTTTGAACACACAAGGGAAACAGATTAAGCATGCTACAGAAATTCTACAATTACTGGAAGCTGTTCAGCTACCTGAAGAAGTAGCTGTTATGTACTGTAAAGGACATCAACAAGGTGACTCTGATCAGGAAATTGGAAATAATTTGGCCGATTTTGAAGCCAAACGAGCAGCTGAACAATTTCAAATCATATCCTTAATCCCTGATGGCAAACTAACAATTGAAAAATCTAAACCTAGATATTCAAAAGAGGTTAGAAAATTGATTGAGGATCTAAAGGGACAGGAAAATAAAGAGGGTTGGGCTCAAATACCTGATGGGCCAAATGTAATCCCCTATAACCAGCTCTGGATGTTAGCTCAGGAAGAACATAATAAAACTCATTGGGGTAGCAATTTTTTGCATAAATATTTACACAAATTGTAGGAAGGAATCTATACATCACAGCTCAATTAGTGACAAAACAATGTCAGCTGTGTCTTAAGAATAATCCTAAGACTGAAAATAGAAATCAAACTGGGACAACTGGGAGAGGAAGTTATCCGGACAGCAGTGGCAAATAGATTTTTCTGAATTACCGAAAAAAAAAAAAGGGGGTTATTGATATTTATTGGTGTTAACGGATACTTTTTCAGGCTGGCCAGAAGCATTCCCTTGTAGAATAAATAATGCAAAACAAGTGATTAAAATATTATTTAACGAGATAATAAGCTCATTTTGGGGTACCAGAGGCAATTCCTTCTGACCAAGGCTCGCACTTTAGTGCAAAATAGTTTCAAGAAATTAGCAAAAAATTAGAAATTGATTGTCAACTGCATGTTCCATATAAGCCTCAGGCCAGTGGGCAAGTAGAAAAGACGAACCATCTGATTAAACAACAAATTAGTAAAATATGTCAGGAAACAAATTTATATTGGTACCAGGCATTACCACTGGCTCCTCTAAGAATTCGAACTAAACCCCGGTCAAAAGAAGAGGTTAGCCCATTTGAGATTTTGTATGGAAGACCGTATCAGTCCCAGTTTAAAGGAGAGAGTCTTCAGGAAGTGGGAAAAGGCTATCTCCGACAGTTTATGATCAGTCTGGGAAAACGATTGGAGGAGATAAATAAGAGAATAATAGGGAAAAGAGCAAGAGGTTTGGATTATCCAATTCACCCTTTCAGATCATGAGACTGGGTTTATGTTAAGAAGTTTTCAGGAGATCCTCTACAGGAGAAGTGGAGCGGACCGTACCAGCTATTATTGACCACCTTTACAGCAGTGAAGATAAAAAAACAACCTGCTTGGATACATTATTCAAGAATTAAGAAAGCACCAGAGCCAGAGAAGACATGGCGGATCGAACCTTCAGTACCCTTGCGTATGAAATTGCGTCGGTCATAATTTGGACTCATATGATAACTGGCGCACAAGCTTGGGACCAGAACTTACTTATACCTGAAATTAGTGCAGAATGTTACTAATGTTTTTAATCATAGTGACTGGGTGTGCGCACAGTTGCCTAAATCAGGAGAAAGCCTGAATCTCCCATTAATTGGAGATCCAATTCCTAACACTGTTGCATGGACAAATTTTTGGGTGAACACTAGCAATCTGTATTTGAATGAAAGTTTAACATTTGGTATAGTTAATCCTAACCCAGGTAATGAATATTGCACACATGCACAAAGTTGTATTACACCAGGAACCAGGGTAAGAAATTTTGCTTGTTTAAATGCCACAGATGTAGGTCACCATTCAAATTGCAATCATACTATTACTCTAGATGGTATTATAGTTCAATGGTGGCCCATTCCTAAAGGGAAAGGATGGTATTGGTTATGTGGAAAAATTGCTTATAAGACTCTACCCCCCAACTGGAAGCGGGCATGCACCTTAGGTGCTGTAATACCCAATTTTACTATTATCGACAGGTATCCTTCTGGGACCTGGATTAGAAGTTTTGCTAAACGGATTATACGAGGATTTAACCCTATTATTGAATGGCACACCACATTTCATAGTTTTGTAAGAGGGCTAATTCCATCTTTGGGAGTAAGTGAATTAGAGAAGGCAATTGTAAATATCTCAGCAACTATAGAGGAAATGGAAAGCAAAAATATTGATATAATCCAGGCAGAACAACAAGAGATAACCAGCCTGTCTAAAGAAGTATTACAAAACCGAATGGTTCTAGGCATGTTATTGGCATCACAAGGAGGGGTTTGTTCCATAATCAATGAAAGCTGTTGTTCCTATATAGACCAAAGTGGCAGAATTGAAACAGATATGGAGGAAATTTGGAAACAAACGAAGATATTTCATGAAATGGCTGTTAGCGTAGGAACTGACACATAACCACTGGAATGGTTATATGAGGTGCTTTATTGCAGCGCTGGGAAACCAGGGGCACGCGCCCAAATCTGGCTTCAGTCTTGTCACCTAGCATTCCCAATTTATACAGTATCCAACACAGATTACATCACCAATTAATACGTATGCCCTACATCAGTCCATTACGACATCAGCCTCTTCTGCGCTTGCGCAGCCCCCTCTGGTGGTCGTCCTGATGAAGTAAGGAGTCTTCCTCGGATGAAGTAAGTAGTCTTCCTCGGATGAAGTAAGAAGTCTTCCTCAGCTTGTCCTTTTCACCTTCTGTTCTTTGGACATGTTCCAACCATTATGTGGATGTCAGCATTGTTCTATTTCCCCTTGACTGCCTCTGGTATGTCTAGGTTCTACTTGGATAGAGTTTTACAATATACTTTCCTAATTTATCACTATACCCTTCACCATATACAGATGTATTACCTCCTGCTACCAAGACTACTATTGTATCACTGGTTACTGGTTAACCACGATACCGGACTGCAAAATTATAGCTCTTTCTAATCTACAAAATCACACTATTGATTTATAAACCTCTTAAACATAATCATTCCTACCATTTTATATGATTATTTATCTTAAAAACTTCACTCTTTTCTAACAGTTCCCCCCTTTGAAAATACTTCACTCAACTTAAGTCAAGTATTTTCATTTCCTTAGGTAGCTGTTTCCTGATATGTGGGAGGAGAGGGGGGCTTTGGATATTCTTTAATTACTGTCCCTATAATTCGATGAGTCCACGCATTGTTCCGAGCCATTTCTCTTTGAATACAAAAATACATCAGATACAGCATTAAGAACACAATCATCATTACAATTACTGTTTGCAAAAGGGAACGTATCCATCCAGTGAAGTGAAGGCCCAAACTACCTAAGAGTGCTCCCATCCAATTCTGTTCAATGTAGTTTTTCTCCTTCCGCTTCTTGTTCCACTTTGGTCAGCTGGGAAATATCATATTCTATGTTTGCAGTTACATTAGGAATGTGAACACAATAATGATCTATTCTATCCTTTAAATATCCACAAACACCATGTTCCTTAAGTAACAACAGGTCTAATGCCATTCTGTTCTGCAAAGTCATTTTAGTTGTTGCTTGTAATTGCAAATTTAAATCTCTGAATCCTTTCTTTGTCACCCTGGCTAATCTTTCTGTTTGGCCAATTAGCCTGTCAGTCATTTCTCTATTTCGATATGCAGCTATTTGTGCAAATAAAGATTCAAAAACCCACCCTATTTTAACCCCTGTGGAGGGCTCCTGCCATGTGTCATTATCATCATCATTATTTCTTTTAGTTCGAATTTGCAGGGTTTCTAGCTTGTCTTTGAATGGTGACTTTTTCCAAACTGGACAAAGAGTTGGTAATCCTAGGGTGATTTCTTTGACTGGGCCTCCTATGGATAGGTGAGTAGTCCAGGTTCCATCACTTGCTGCCCAAACAAAATGTCCTATACTACACACTGTAGAATATTTACAATCCTCATTGCTAATAGGGACCTGTATTCCTTTTTCTCCAACTTTTAGTCCCCAGCATGCACATCCTGCCATTAAAGCAGTTTTAATTGGAGGTATTGTAATTTCCTCAGGGTCCATATCACAATCTAAAACTTTGGTACAATTCCACCAAGGAACGTTTTTGATAACATCCCAACTAACCCTATTTACAGCAAATTATCGATGTCTATATTCTCTGCTACATTTTGCTTTCCTGTCCATTTAAGGCACCAAGATGTATTTCCGATATATTGAAATTTCTGCAAAATGCTCATTGACCAGATTGTGTCCCAGTTCTGTTTTAAACCATTTTATTTTTCTTTCTTTGCAAAGTCTGTATTGAGTTTGGTTGTGTACACAATTGCCAATTATTGTTCCTTTACATTCATACATGGTGTGATAGACTAATATTTGAGAGGTTACTCCCCTTCGCCTAGTTGTGGTAATGCATTCATTACAGTCGTCGCTTTTATCAGCCGCGACATTTGCCTATATGGGCCCAAACAGAACCATCACCAAAAGAGGTCCGGTCAGGATCATAGTGCTCAGCGGTCACAGCCCCAGGGGTTGCAGCCCTTGGCAGACCCTTCCAGCTGCAGCACTGATTCCCTCCGGTCTTGCCCTCTCTGGCAGGTCAGATGTATATTTCTCATCAGCTATTATGACAATAATATTTGATCCACAACAACTGTTCCAACGAGGTTATAGTTTCACACCGAATGCAAAAGAACTCTAATTGATTTCTCATTTATTACCCTCAGATCCCATACTAATCTATATTCACCATTTTCAAAAATAATCACTGCATCCAATTTGGCCAATAAGTCCCATCCTAAAAGGGAATGGGGCATTCAGGTACATATAGAAATTTGTGTGTTAATTCCTTTCCTCTAAGTCGCAGATCCAGGGGCTGCAATAATGGTCATATTTCCTCCTTCCCTGTGGCTCCCACAATTGTTGTAGTTCTTTCCCCTAATCTTCCATGTAAATCATTTAAAACTGAATAGGTAGCCCCTGTGTCCACTAAAAATTTTACTTCTTCCTCTCCTAATTGGATTTTCACGAGGGGCTCTTCACTTCTCACCCTGTCTAGTCAGCTTTGGTTATCAAACTCTCCTAACACCATCGCCTTAGCTGCATCAGATCCCATAAAAGAATTCCCTGGAGACAAATTGTCCTCCCCTAAACAGACATTCATTTTTCCAGTGTCCTTCCTGTTTGCAGTATGCACATTGATTATATCCTAACCCGTCTACATTCATTCCCACTTTTGGATTGCAAAATCCTCTTTCTCTAGGGTTAGAGAGACGCTGTTCTCTCCCCTGGGTTGCTGCCAACAAATTATGCTGCTGATTGTTTTCAGGTAAATAAATCTCCAGGTGAGAAGGGTACTTTAATGCACACCAGTCCTTCTGTCTTAAAGGCGCAAGCACTCCTCTGGACGTCTGAGCCTGCACTTTTCTTTTTATTTCCCCTCTGTCGAGTCCTATGTGAGACTGGGGTAATAGGGAGGCTTGCTTTCTGATCTCTTTTACACTCGCAACTATCCAGACTCTCGAGATCACTATCACTCATCTTCTCCCCCCCCTTTCTTCATTTAATGCTGGCGGGGCTGACGGAGCGGCTGCCAAATCCAAACTTTCAATATCGCTCCGGTGTTGTAAGCTATTGTCTAAAACAAGGCACTTCATACATTTTCTCAGTAACACATTCCTTACACTGTTCATTAACATTTACCTTTGCACCCATTATTTCACAAGATTTTTGCCACTCACCATTATTTCTTAAAGAAAATAATTATATATAACACCTTGTCCCATTTTCTTTCCTGTTATAACATCAACTGCAGTATAGTATTATACTGTTAAGTTCCATTTTTCAGGCCATTTCTCCTGATCCCCCAGTTCATACTGTGTCCACCATACATTACAATAATTAATTAATTTGCTTTTCAGCATACTCTGCCCAAATCCACCCTCCTTCCAATGGCTTAAAATACAGCCTAAGGGAGAGGACTTGGGAACCGACAGCATTTTTTTTTTTTTCTCTTTTTCTCTTTTTCCTTTTTTCTTTCCTCTTTTTCTTTTTTTCTTTTTCTTTTTTTTCTTTCCTTTTTCCTTTTGTTTTTCCTTTTTTTCTTTTTTTCCTTTTTTCTTTTTCCTCTTTTGCTCTTTTTCTTTTTCCTCCTTTTTTCTCTACTCCACACACACCATACACTCGCCACTAAGTTACAACATTTAGACAGACAGATGCTGATCCCGCAGCACAAATACCAATACCAATACCAATACCACTTCTGCCGAACCTGCAGAGCTTTCGCTACTGTCTAACGGACGGCGCCTAGGCTTTACCCCGGGAGCTCCCTAGCCCCAACCAAGCGCAGCTTTCGCCGCGTCTAACAGGCAGGCTTTACCAAATCAGACTTCGCGAGGCCAGATGCAGCTTTCACCGCATCTCTCTGGTAGACTTTTTGAAGCCAAAGTTTCACCAAACCAAGCAGGCTTCGCCTACAGCCAAGCTTATCAGAAGTCTGTACCCTTACACTTTACCAAAATTCGGTACCATAATTACCAAACCATACGAAAATTCGGTACCTTAATTACCATACCATACAAAAATTCGGTACCATAATTACCAAACCATACGAAAATTTAATACCGTAATTACCAAACCATACTTTACAAAATCGGCACTGTGACCGAACCAGAAAAAAGAAAAAGCACCTTTCCTTACCATATCAGAGGTCCGTCGTGAGCAGCAGAGGTCGGTCGCGGTCGATGGCTCCCCGAGAATCTCTCGGTGCCGGCTGGAGCAGGACCGAAACGCGATCCGCCTCGGCAGTGCCCGCGACGTCCCATCTGGGTCGCCAAAATGTTAGCGTAGGAACTGACACATAACCACTGGAATGGTTATATGAGGTGCTTTATTGCAGCGCTGGGAAACCAGGGGCACGCGCCCAAATCTGGCTTCAGTCTTGTCACCTAGCATTCCCAATTTATACAGTATCCAACACAGATTACATCACCAATTAACACGTATGCCCTACATCAGTCCATTACGACATCAGCCTCTTCTGCGCTTGCGCAGCCCCCTCTGGTGGTCGTCCTGATGAAGTAAGGAGTCTTCCTCGGATGAAGTAAGTAGTCTTCCTTGGATGAAGTAAGAAGTCTTCCTCAGCTTGTCCTTTTCACCTTCTGTTCTTTGGACATGTTCCAACCATTATGTAGATGTCAGCATTGTTCTGTTTCCCCTTGACTGCCTCTGGTATGTCTAGGTTCTACTTGGATAGAGTTTTACAATATACTTTCCTAATTTATCACTATACCCTTCACCATATACAGATGTATTACCTCCTGCTACCAAGACTACTATTGTATCACTGGTTACTGGTTAACCACGATACCGGACTGCAAAATTATAGCTCTTTCTAATCTACAAAATCACACTATTGATTTATAAACCTCTTAAACATAATCATTCCTACCATTTTATATGATTATTTATCTTAAAAACTTCACTCTTTTCTAACATGGCCATGGATGACACCTCCTGGGGTTTTGAAGAAATATGGAAAAAGTTAACTTCATGGTTACCCAATCTCTCCTGGTTGTGGCAACTAGTTGCAGGAATATTGGTGTTGTTTTAATATTGATTACTTGTGGTATGATACAATGTTCCCTCTGGTGTTGTAAACGGTCTATGATAAATTATGAAGACTGGAAAAGGAATGAAATTAATCACCAAGAAGAAACGAGAAACTATTTCAAAAAGACTTTTGATGGTGATTGTAATGGTAATATGTAGAAAAGAGAGTTGCAAAAGAATTTGAAAAAGGATAGAAAAAGGGGGGAAGTTGAGACAGGGGGGGTCACAAAATTACAAGATGGGATATAGAAATCTGTAGAAGTAGCTTTAAGTAATGTTAAGTTTGATGGCTTTGTAACAGTAGCAATGGAAAATTACTGAGGTGCAGGATACAGAGAGAAAAATATATAGAGAGAGTGCAGCTAGAGAACATACTGAGAATTCTCACAAGATAAATCGTTATAGTTGACATAGCTTTAAGAAAAAAACAGCCTAGAAAAACAGGACACAGGGATAAGGGGTATCTGGGAACTGCAGGTGTCCAGGATGGGCTACAGCTAAACTGATAAGTAGGAGGATGGGAGGATTATTATGTCTCCGGTGCTAACGAACCAATTAAACTGGCATGAGCATCTACTGCACGTGCTTCAAAGGCTGCCAGAAGTGATGAAGATTGTTGGACGAAGTAAACGACCCTCAGAGACCACCACCACAGTGCTGTACGCATGCGGGGAACTCTCTGGAAAATGATGTAATCCATATGTAACCTCCTGAATATGTATGTATGCCCAGGGACTATGTAAGGATAGCTTGTATAGCAATACAGGGACACACATTAGGAGGAGGTATCCCCCGTGTCTCCCGGCGTGCAATAAAGAATACCTGCTTGTCAGCTTGAAAACTTTGTTGGCAAGTTTTTCCCTGGAGTTTTCTCCGAATCAGAAAGAGCAGAAGATACTTGGTCATTTTTCCAGTTCACTACAAACACTAGAGCTAAGTGCTGTTATTGCAGTATTTCAGCGATGGCCTGACACCCCCCTTGTCAGTGATTGAATGAATTGAAATTTGAGCTTAGGACATCCCAGCAGCCTGTAGTTGGCATATGTTGAAAATATGATCTAGCCCAAATCCCCTGCTCAAGTAGGGTCATCCAAAAGATATATAAAACAAAAAGGGGAAAATGTGGAGACAGTGTTCTCATGGGAGAATGCATGATTGGCACATAAACTGAATAATCCTGAAAGATACAGCAAGGCCGTGAGAGGCCCGAGGAAGCTTAAGCAAGCAAGATAAGAAGAAGCTGTAATTCACTGAGTTAATGAGAACTGTGGACTGTTGGCAAGCTTTCGAGGTCAAGTTCTCACACCTCTGCTTAACCTATTATGTGTTAGTCGCTAAGGGTCTTCAAGACATGTATCCAATCATAATATGCCAAATCACTGTAAGTGCGTGTAAGAAATGGTATATAAGAAGTTAAAGCTTTGTAATAAATTGGCATTCACTGATCACATTGATCGTTCCTGCATTGTCTGTGACTCCTGCGTCGACAAAATAGGTTGCTCCTGTGTCCACTAAAAATTCCACCTCCTTTTCTCTATTCCCTAGCTTTAATTTAACCAGTCGATCTGCTAGGGTAGATTCCCCAGGTCCCCATCAGTCTAGTTCCAATTCAGTCACCGGAGCCACCTGGAGACTCTTTAGCTTAGGGCAATTTCGCTTTCAGTGTCCAATTTCGCTACAGTATGCACACTGATCCGGTCCCACAGGAGAAGAATTCACTCTTTCACCAATGCCTGACATTCCTCCTCTTCCTCTGCCTCTGCCTCATCCTCATATTAGTTCCTCTACCAGTTTCCATTCGTCCCAAAGCAGCCACTGTAGCCATGGCTGTAGCATGACCCAGATTTTTCTTCTCTACCTGTTCCTGATTCCTATACACTCTCCACGCTGCTTCTATCAAATTTTCTGTAATACTTTCTAATATCTTCTGATGATTGCCCTATAAATGAATTGGTTATCTGGTGCTTCCCTTCCTCTGAGGAGGGATCTAATGTAGTGACCTGTTGCATTGCTTCTTTCAGCCTGTTCAGAAACTCATTGTTTAGGTTTGCCCTTCTTTTATAACAAAAAGGCACAACACCAATTTACTGTTTTTTGGAATTATATTTTCCCATCCAAATTTTATCCAGTTTTGATACCTTTTCAGAGCAACATCATCTGCAGGAACATCATAATCCCATTCTGGTATTGTGGTGGGAATATGATCTTCCACTCTGCCTGCTAATGCTCCTGCACTAATCTGAGCACTTACATGAGTGCAGGCAGCTGTTTTTCCATTTCAGTTAATGCATCCAGCATTACATCAATATCTCCTCAGTCAGGATCCTGGCTTTTAACAATCAACTCAAACCTTTTTGCCACTCCTATTGGATCATCACAATAGTCTTTTACAACCAACTTCTGTGGAGACAGTGTTCTCACAGAAGAACGCATAATTGGTAAAAAACTGAATAATCCTGAAAGATACAGCAAGGCCGTGAGAGGCCCGAGGAAGCTTAAGCAAGCAAGATAAGAAGAAGCTGTAATTCACTGAGTTAATGAGAACTGTGGACTGTTGGCAAGCTTTCGAGGTCAAGTTCTCACACCTGTGCTTAAACAATAATGTGTTAGTCGCTAAGGGTCTTCAAGACATGTATCCAATCATAATATGCCAAATCACTGTAAGTGCGTGTAAGAAATGGTATATAAGGAGTTAAAGCTTTGTAATAAATAGGCATTCGCTGACCATATTGATCGTTCCTGCATTGTCCGTGACTCCCACGTCAACAAATGGCGCCCGAACAGGGACCCTCAGAATGGTAACTTGTGGCATGCAAGTTTGAAGGTCCGATCAAAAGAAGAGGAGGCAGAGAGCCAGACGAAAGTCAGCTCTGCCCCGGTGCTGTGAAAGTCAGACATCTGCAAACAGTGGAGTAACTGTGGGATCTCACCCTGATCAGGTGAGCAGCCGGGGAGGAGATGGGGCACTCGCCTTCCAAAGAGGAACAGGCAGTGATGGAGCTCCTCCAACATAATTCTCTCTAAAAGAGGACTGCAACACGATAGTGCCGCCTCACAGAGGCTGTTAAAGTGGGCCCGGGATAGTGGCTTTATCCCCACAGAGCAAGCCACCTTTGAAGTTTCTGAATGGGAACGTATAGGTCAGGCGTTGTGGGATGAGATTAGTAAAGGGACAAAGGAAGCCCTGAAGTATTCGCTATGGAGATTGATAATCGAGACTTTAAAGGAAATGAAATCGGAACAGGCAGCAGTGGAATCTGTTTTCCTGGCTGCTGTTCCTTCACAAAGTCAGTCAGAGGTAGAGAAGAGTGCTACCTCCATGGTATTTGCCCCCCCTCCCCCCCCCGTTGTGCCTGGCACGGCACCGCAGAAGCCTCCTCGGCATAAGGGGGAAAATAAAGTGAAACGGCGCTCGCGTCCGAAAGTACAAGTAGAAAGTGCAAACGCGGTCACCTTCGACCTAGAGGAAGAAGACCCTGAATCAGAATTGGAACCAGACCCAGAGTCTCCGGCAGAACCGGACTTGTACCCTCCCCTTCCTGATCCTGACTCAGACTCAGACAGTTCAGACAGTTCGGCTCGTCGGCAGATGCGAACCAGCCTCAGGGATGGTCAACTGCGACAGCTGCTGAAGAAATTAGAAGTATTGGAGACAAAAGAAACCTCTGAACCCTCTGCCCCACCCTCCTACAATCCAGTAGTAAAGAAAGGGGAGTGGGAGGGGGGTGTTGGGCACGGGGTAGGGGATTATGGTAATAACCCTGCTAAAGGTTGGCGTGGGATGATCAAAGATGCAATTGTTATGGGGGAATTTATGGCTATGGGTCCCTCAGCATTCCCGGTGTTTAACACTCCACAGGGGGAATGGGAGGCATTGGATTTAAAGTCAGTAAAGGAGGCGTGTCAATCAGTAACATCCTATGGGTTAAAATCATCGTATACTTGGGCAATTACTGCATATATCTTAGCACCATATGATATCCGTATGATAGCTCAACTGTTGCTTACTCCCCACCTTCAGATATGATTTAAAGTGAGCACAGCAGAGGAAAAGGCTGGATACATGGCTACTGCCTTTTCTGCTGTTGTCAAACCCCTTTTACAATCAGGTTAGGGCAATTGTGGGGGTACTAAAGGTATGAGATGTTATAATTGTGGACGGACGGGACATTGTAAAAAGAAACAGTGTACTGTAAAGAAAATTAGTTCAGCAGCCCGCCACCCCCCCCCCCCCCCCATGGTAGTGTTACCGGTTTTGCAGATAAATGTATTAGATGTGACAAATTTGGACACAAGACAACCATGCAACCTAGCGTGCCTAGCCCTTTAATGATACCTCAGGGTTGGGATTTAATAGTAATTGATTTAAAAGACTGTTTTTTCACAATTCCTCTACACCCAAGCGATTGTGAAAAATTTGCTTTCTCTGTCCCAGCAATTAACAAAGGAGAACCTCCTGAGAGATATGAATGGGTTGTTTTACCTCAAGGTATGAAAAATTTTCCTGTTCTTTGTCAACTGTATGTTTCCTGAGTATTGAAACCGATCAGATAAAAACTGCAAAAATGTGTAATCTATCACTATATGTATGATACCCTAATTGCAGGCAAAGATTTAAACAAGGACCATCTGCTCTACCTGCTACAATCAGGATTAGCGAAAGCAGGACTGGTAATTGCACCAGACAGAGAGAAGCGTGAAGCCCTTGGAAATATCTTGGGTGGATCATTTCCGGAACTGAAATTAGGCCTCAAAAAGTTAAAATTACCACACAGATAAAAACCTTGTCTGACGTGCAGAAATTGATGGCTGATATTCAATAGATCTGCCCTTTGTGTGGAATCACAAATGATGATCTGACTGATCTCATGCCCCTTTTAAAGGGTGAGTCAAAAAAAAAAAAAAAGTTCTATTAAAAGCTCAGAATGAGACATTAGATCACATCATGACAAAAATCACCACCTCTTATGCTACTCAATGGAATCCAGGTTATTCTGTTTATTGTCAACAGTGAGTATTATCCATTTAGTCTACTATCACAGTGTTGTGGTTTAACCCATCCAGACGGCTTGTTCACTCACTCCCCCGCTTCTTGCCCTCCCTTATTCTCGAAGGGACGGAGAGGAGAATCAAAAAGAATGCAACTCCCACGGGTTGAGATAAAAACATTTTAGTAACTAAAGTATAACACAAATCACTACTGCTGCCACCAATAATAGTAATGATAAAGGAAATAACAAGGGAAGAGAATACAACACCTCATCACCAGCCGACCGATAACTCGCCCCCCCACAGCCCGACCAAGCACCGACCGATACCTCCCGCTTGGTCCCCCGGGCCGCTCTCCCGGGCCGCTTCAGCAGCCACCGGCTCACAGGACCTCTCCCCCTCGGCTCCCCGTGGCCTCACGCAGACGAAGGTGAGGGCGAGGGCCAGGACGGTGAGGAGCAGCTGGACGGCCAGGTACCAGTCTACGGCCACGTCCGTCCCGCCCTGCTGCTGGAGCCCACCCGTATTACAAGTCATTGCCATAAAGTACACTGAGACAGGAACCTTAGCCCAAGCCCCACACCTGATAAACACTAACACAGCAAATACTGGCTCTACGAAAGTTACAACATTTTGAACCTGTGAGATGAAGAGGAACAACTCTGAGAACCAATAAATCAGCATTGTGATGAGTGACTATTAATCCGGTCAGATCTGTCGTTATCTCAACCCCTTGTGCCCCACATTGGGCGCCAAAAAGAACTGTTGTGGTTTAACCCATCCAGACAGCTTGTTCACTCACTTCCCCCGCTTCTTGCCCTCCCCTATTCTCAGAGGGACGGAGAGGAGAATCAAAAAGAATGCAACTCCCATGGGTTGAGATAAGAACAGTTTAGTAACTAAGGTATAACACAGATCACTACTGCTGCCAGCAATAATAGTAATGATAAAGGAAATAACAAGGGAAGAGAATACAACACCTCATCACCAGCCGACCGATAACTCGCCCCCCCACAGCCCGACCAAGCACCGATCGATACCTCCTCCAACCCTGCAGTCCACTTAGCCCTTCCAGGTAACTCCCTGTTACATCCAGGGCATGACGTGCTGTGGTATGGAATACTTCTTTGGTCAGTTTGGGTCAGGCGTCCTGTATATGCTTCCTCCCAGCTTCCCCTCCTCCCTGGCAGAGCATGAGGCTCACAAAGTCCTTGGCCAAACCAAAACATCATTTTTTTCAGCTCTGTTCCCAGCCTGAAAGTCAAAACACAGCACTGCACCAGCTACCAAGAGAAAAACGACTGCCACTGCTAAACCCAGGACACACATTGGGATCTTCAAAAGACTGATTCCTCAGTTAGAAGTATTTGCTCTTTTG